>NW_020170381.1:3018343-3147922 GCF_000524195.1 Echinococcus granulosus
TATATATATATATATATATATATATATAGGTAATCGACGCACAGAAGCGCTGGGGGACTGCTAGTACGGTATGAAGGCACGACAACCCGGCGAAGGTACAACATTGTAGCACCCAAGTGATCTCTCTACCAAAAAACGCGAGTTAAACAAACACAACGTACTACACTAAAACTATGAATATATATACATCACGTTTATTTCACACGTCGACCAGAGACAGCAGTGAAAATTGGAAATTCTCAAAAACCATCCTACGCAGAAATTCTTGGCAGTTTACAGATTTTTAAGAGACTTTGCGGAAAAACTGATAGATAGGATTTGGGTTAGAAATAAGGTGTCGATTTCCATTGTATCTTACTCCGGTCGTCTTATGCTAATCCTGTATTCTGGATGAAATACTACTGAACCGCATTTGTTTAGTATTCACGATTTGTGGCTCACAAGCCAGTGTGGAGAAAACGGTAACCCACAGCACCTCATTTTCGGTCTGCTATGACTAAACTAGTCAAAATGTTTCGTTGACTTAAGCCAGAAAACTAGCCACCCCAACCAAGTTCCTTCTGAATTCAAAGCTGATACCGAAAAACTGCTTCTTAAAGTTCACGACCTCACGCGCCTCCTGACTTAGTGGATGGCTGCGCAGCAAGCCGAATTGTGCAGTAAACTGCCGGAGTCGCTAGGTGCAGCCTGGTTTTTACAGAAAACGAACCATCCAATGGTATAATTTGGTTTTTTGTTTAACCGCGTGTTTGAAATCTCGAGCATTTCAGTCGTCACAGATTGTAAACTCATTCTGTAGCATTGCACTCCAGCCATGCTAATAGCCTCCCAGCTTTTGATACGTTGGTAGTGTCCGATTCCCCAAATTATCTTTTCTTTTTGAGACTACGGAAAAGGCCCCGAGGATAGTATTTTTTGCCAATTTAGAAATAAAATGCATAGCTTCCTAAGTTACAACAATTTATAACACTTCAAATTAGAACCGGATGCATTCAAAAAGAAATAATGTGCTGAGCTTTGGAATTTCAAAGGGTAACAACGAGGATCTTGGTTTTAGGTTGAATGGTTGGCCAAATGAACGCGTTACGTTATCACCACAGAAGTTTGTAAATTTGGCAAGCGATGCTGAATATGATTGGCGAAGTCAAGTGCTTCCAGGGGTGGTCTGGTTAACATAATGTATAAAAATAATAGTATTCTCTACTTGTCTTCACTAACAATTTTGAAGTGGGCATTGATATACTGGATTTCATAAAATCCGATTAAATTAGAATAGTTGAAGAATGTCAGCGTTCAATTTAAAAGCTTTTGTAATTAGTCTACTGGAGGCATTTAGCTCAGCCGAGGAGTTGTGCGTGTGTTTAGCCATGAAAACTTTGCTGTACTTTTGAAACAACAGCCACGTTTATGACATTCCAGTGTTTCTGTACGTTCATAGCACTCTTTTTTCGACATCAAAGCGACACATAAGTTGATATGCAATTCTTAATGGAACTATTTAAAGGCATGGAAAAAATGAGAAACAAAGTCAAGGAAAGAAGAAAAACCAAATATTAAAAGCCGCTTTTTTGGTAAAATATGAATAGTTTTCTCATTTGAGCTGAACTCTAGAGGTGTGGTTTCTGTCCAACTTTGGGTTCGATCACGCGGGCACTTCAGTCTATACAGGTAGGATTTTCGGTCGGCAGCACGAATCATTCCCAAAGGCAAAAGAAGGTATAAGGCTGGGGCAGGAAAGGTATTGCTGACGTATAGAAGGGCCGGGGGGCTACTGGCATAGGCCGGAAGCCATATCACATAGCAAAGATGCAGTCGCGGAACCTTAAGTCCCCACAAAACCAAAACGAAGAGTGAAATAAATAATCCAAGTATTACATATTCCCTCTCCTTTTAATTGTCGTTCCCGGTGATACCCTTGGTCATCCTCTCACGTCAGCCATAACAACGTATACGGTGCTATGGGGAAAAACACCCATGAAACAAACAAATCAGTCATCAATTTTACGTCATTGATCCCCTTTGGTAATTCTATTGGATCCGATGCTTCGTTTTGTTTGAAAAATATATTGAAAGAAGAATTAATTTGCTGGCCATCATGTATGTCCATCGCTAGTAGTAAGAACATTGGTCCAAAAGCGGACTCAGTAAATGAGTGACAGTGTCAAAAGCGTTTTTGTGGAAATAAGGCTTCAAGTCTATTCATCCCTGTCACGTTGTTCCAACTTCAGGGCTGCCCAGTCACATTTGTTAATCTGAGTTCTACCCAGAGTAGAGAGGTGGCGGAGATACCGCATGTTCACCAAATAAAAATTCCAAGCAAATACGTAGAATACTGCTCCAAGAACTGTCCAAGATGGTTCACAGCCTTCCTGCAGAACACGGGATTTGTGTGGTTGTCGAAGTTGGGCGCTATTTTCAAACCTATTGGGGTGCTCACAGATTTTATAAATTGGCAGCGTAAGTTTTCCATTCGCTATGTTAAAGTTCCACTTTCAGTATTATTAATCAGGGTATTTGTTCTTTAGAATCAAGTTCGCTAACTGATATCGCAAATATAGCCCCGAGTCTTTTCTACAGGCTAAAGAAGCCTAACGTTAGGGCAGAAAATGTATTGCTAACATAAAGGAGGCCTGGAAGCTGATGGCATATCATGAAGGCCATGCTATCCAGTAGAACTACACTCGCGAAGATTTAAGTACCCAAATTAAGGTATAAACCATAGCGTTCAAATTCTTCAGTACATTGAAAACATTTATTCTACTGCAGTGCTTTGGATTGTTACAGCTATGAGACATGTGAACAACTTTCTCGATTTTGTACTTGGAAATTTTAAAGAATGGTAAGAGTGATTGCTTTATATGTGGCCCATATTTAGCGTCCCAAAACTTTCCTAAAGAAGAAGAAAGACGACATAGTACTCGGGCAGAATAAGTATTTTTGAAGTACGGTAGAACTCGAGGCTACTGGCACGACCCCAGTGCCATCCCACCCGACGAAGTTCCAATAGCAAATACAGTGGGAGTATTAGCAAAACCGGGGTTTAAAAAAACAAAGTGTAAGGCACTCTAACACCCAAACACAATGTGTCTGATCTTCTCTAGAGTAAAAACAGAGATCCGCAAGTTTTGCCCAGTAAAACCCAAATAGTCGCTCATACGGAAGTATAAACAAGATATTATATTGCATATTTGCTGTATTTGTCTTTTCTAAGAACCTAACATATGTCCACACCCTTAAAAGGCAATTTTTTAGGTTTATAAATATGTTGTAAATGAGAATGCTGGCTGTTGGGACAGGAGAATTAATATGCTTCGTTTTATTGGATAATCTAACAACCCTGCAGCGCATTTTATGAAAAAGGTATTGGTTATTGCCTTAGGTAAACATGGAGAGGCATGCATGTTTTAATAGTGAACCAGATCAAATTAAGCATTACATTCAAGCGCGTCGCAAGTGACATTCATGTTTTTAATTAAATGGCACTGCGTTGCATCTGTTCTGC
Organism: Echinococcus granulosus; assembly: GCF_000524195.1. Lineage (NCBI taxonomy): Eukaryota > Metazoa > Platyhelminthes > Cestoda > Cyclophyllidea > Taeniidae > Echinococcus > Echinococcus granulosus. Next base: position 3,021,846 of record NW_020170381.1, read on the forward strand.
ACCCATGTTCATTACCCGTTGTTTTCTGCAGTAATTTCGTTCTTTGAGTTCTTACACAGTATTTTTGATACGTTTTATTTTTAACATAATAAAAATGCAAAAACTTTGTCATATTTTTATGTTTTTACGTGATTGTTGCAGGTTTACTTGTTGTTTCTTACACATGTAGAATTAGTCCTGTGGCTTATAAAAGAGAAAATTTTTATCTAAAATACAGCACAGTTTTTGCAATTCTGGTTTTTGCGTATTAAAACCTTAATGACTTTTTTTGCTTCGTTTTATTGCTGCTGCTTTTGCACATTTTTGTTTGTAAAATGCAGTTATTTTCAACTGTCCCAAATTAATGCTTTTTAACATCTATGAAAGACTAAATTTAGCCTTCTGATGAATAAAAAAAGTTCAACTGATTATTATTGCAACACTTTTCTTATGACTCATGACTGATTTTTAAATCAGAAAATAGGCCAAAATTTGCAATATTTTTTGTTCATGGTTGCTTAAAAATAGTGTTAGATTCACATATATGGTAAAGCCGTACTTATAAAATTTTGATTTATTACCGAATTGTGCGGTAAAACAAAGAAAAAATGTACTTGTACACTTTTTTGGTAATCCTAATAAGGAGAGATAATAGAAATGAGTGAAAAGCAGTACGCTCGAAAAGCCCTAGAAGAGGTGATCCGATTGGCTGACGAAAAGATTGTGGCCACCGAAGAAATTGTATTAAAAAAAGAGGATGACTTTAATGAATTCGCTCATTCGTGCGATGACACTGTCAAAGATCTTGACCAGTATTTTCTTTCCATCATGCGTCAGTTGGAGAAGTGGAAGCACGTTTTTATTCAGGTATAAATTTACACATTATGATTAAGGCTTTTTAGGAATTACAAGCAAGTACTTCGGCTGCTGCTTCCGAATTTCAAAATCGCAATGCTCAAATTGGTGAATTAATAGGTCGGTTGAGAGAACTACGTGAAACCTCCGCACATATTCTTGCAACTGAACAATTCAAAAACACAGATCTCGTTTTTGACGTTCATGGATGCATATTCAGCATAAATCAAGCAATAGAAAATATGACTGAATTTTTGGCTGAATGCGTACCGCTCAAGTTTGTCGGAAAGCTTAACTTCGATTCCGTTCAAAAATCGGATGTTGGCTCGATGGAGCGCTTGGCTGACAATAACTACGCAGAAATCTTGCCAAGCAAACTTCCCAAAATTAAGTTAGGTCAATTATTTAATCTCGACTTCCGAATTTCTAAAAAGTACTGTGAAGCTGCCAAGCGCTTTATTACATATTCGGTTTCTAAAGAGGATGGACAGTACCAGAAAGTCTGCGCTTACTTGCATGATAATAAGGATGGCTCCTACGCTCTAAGCTTTCCAATCACTGCCATCATCCCGCATACTGTGCACATCTACTACTTGGGGGAGCATATACGCAACAGTCCATACACAATCGTCTTTAAGGTGGGACAGAACCAGGGTGGAAATGCAGTTGGAGTTGGTGGCCAGACTTCCGTAACAGGTTTCGTCGGCTCATCAAAGGATATAATGGGAGATGGAGCAAACAACTCCACCAGACCTGTGGGCAAGACAGGTGATGACTACCGTAGAAATAAGTGGAGTACCAGTTCAACGGACAGCTCTCAAAATAACAACAATTGGAACCAGGTCATGGGGGCAAATATTTCTCCTGAATCTAACCAATCTTCTGAATCGGGGGCATAGATCGGCCTTTGCTAACCAAACCCACCAACATGTTTTGCCTGCCAATACGCGTTTAGTTTGACGCACTTACTTCCACCATTTTCATGAAATATGGCATCAGTCTCCAGTGTGATTCTTCCCTCTAATCTTTGAAGTCTTTCTACCTTTCTCTAACACATTTGATTAAACGAGAACAATCCATAACCCTAACTCTGCTTCTTTATTTATGTACCCAACTTATTAACTCCCACTTTTGGCTAACCTTCTACGTGGTGGAGTAAGGAATGGCACTTCAAATAAGTAAAAGCAAAGCAATGAATTTGGAGTCCATTAATCGTTTTATAAATTTGTTGCCGTTGGCCACTTTGGAGTGTCTTGGTGGCAATGGGAGGACTCTCTAAACAGCTTTGGACATCGCAATTTAAAACTTATAAGACCACACCCATAAAGCATTACATTATATTGTTTTTCTGTAAGTCCTGGTAGGTCTTGAAGATGATTCATGCACAAACTGCCCATTTGTCAAAGTCATGATGCTGCGGTTGTTTTAAATAATGACAGTTTGCTGAAGAAGTTAATCATTAGTGGTTAGCCACAGGTCAAATAAATATAATTAATTTGAAGAGTTGTCGGACGCACAGATATCCGCTGTCACCAATGTAGCGCTTGAGTCTTTCCTGAGGGCGAAAGAAGACATGGTACTAGGGTAGAAGATGTATTGCTGAAGCACAGGAGGGTTGCGTTGTAAAAATTTGTAAGCATGACTTAGAATAAAAGGCCTTTATCTAAAAAGTTCAGAACCTAATAGGGCTTGACGGTGAACCGGGCAAGCAAAAAGGGATAGGAATTTTCGTTTTCATTGAAAGCATACGGCATTTCGTTTTAACACAAGTAAATGCTTCAATCAAAACATGGAGCAAAAGGAGTAAAATTGGTAAAAAAATGTTGAAAATTGTCTCAAAAATTCCTCAACAAGTTCCAGGGAGGAGGAGGGGGAGGAGGAAGGAAAAAGGGGTGAGATCACTTGATGAATTTGAGAAGGGAATTCAGTGCAACTGATGACTTGCGTTTGGTGAATTCAGAGTCGTGGGCAGCTAGAGTGTGCGCACAGACAGCAGTCCAGTGAAAGTAGCGTGATTCCATACAAGCGGCAGAGGCGGGATTAGGAATGAATCGCGTCTTTAGAGCCTTGGGAGCTTCGGATGACGCGAGTCTTGTGCTCTGCTCACGCACACACTGCACCGCCTCAGCATACGTATCCCATATTCCTGGAATGCATGAGATGACACAGGCGTGTCAAGCCAATCAACAAGGCACCTATTCACTAACGTGGCCTAGTTGACTTACCAGCCCCGACGCCAGCAGCGATGGCGGCACCGAGGCAGCATGTTTCAGAGATGGCACTCCTCTCCACCGGCAAATCCAGTGTGTCCGCCAGGCGCTGCATCAACCAGTCCGATTGAGTGAGGTTGCCATTCAAGCGCAGTACCGATATGTCAGAGGCCAGTTCTACAAAGGACATGACATCTTTAGCTTTACCGAATGCGTTAAAAAACTTAAATGCTTGTGCACATTCAGTAGTGAGCAAAATTTCCACTAGGCTGCACAGATCTAGACAACCTCCGAAGTTGTTCCACAAAGAGCAGCTGACTACGGCGGAACAAAGCACACAGAGGCCGATGAAAGACGGGGACAAGGATGTCATCAGCGCAGGCTGAATCATCAAGTGTGCATGTAAACGATTGTGTGAGTAACCTGAGAAATAGTAAAAACATCTCCTAGCTCTCGCTACTCAAGTTCGTTTCGTGAAATGCAATTTCCATTAATGAGCTTAGAACAGTAAATCGATTATCAAACAACGAAATTAAAAACCACAAAGGTTTACTAACCGCTTCCTCGCGCCAACGACTTGCGTACGTTAAGTGAAGGTAACAGGACATGGCATGCGTGTAAAGGGAAACAGTCCATTGACAGATAAAATTATGGAATGCAACACATTTCAGCCTTCAAACACGCAAACAACTTGATTTTTCTGAATCCCATACTTTCCATAAAAATACTTGAAAAAAGGGGAAGGAAGGTACATTACTCGAACCCAAACAGCAAAAACCCAATTTTTAGAAGAAATGAAATCATGTTTAAACCAATCCTATGTCATTCGCTAAAAGGCGGCACTGGAGAAAGCAACAAGGAAACGCACATGCTAATAACGTTTTATTATAAAGAAACTCATCCAAAAATAGTAGCTCATTTTTGGTTTGGAATGTATGTGGAGCATTGAATGTAAGAATTTAAACAAAGTAGACAATTGCAAATTTAGCACAAATGAAACATAAGAGTACGAAACCGTTAGGCAATAAAGCTTATAAAAACATTCCATATCCAGTTATTAAGTGGAGTAATTTAATGGCTGAGGTGAGAAGGTAGGGATAAATGGAGGCCGGGTAGTCTCACCTTTGTTGACTCCCTTGACGAAGAGGAGACGAGCAGACATGACAATAGAGTCCATGAGGGCAAAGAGTACAGCATAGCGGGTAGAGGTGGGAAGGTTACGCTGGTAAAGCGGTCCCGGCAGGCCCACGAAGATACCACCATCAGTGAGGGTGGTGTTGGTGTTGACAAAAGTTAGAGCCTTCTCGCCCTCACACGAGCGCGTCCTCCTCTTTCGAGATATTTTACGGAGGCCCAGGGAGGAGGGCACAAAGAAGGGCGACGTCTCCATAGCCATATCAAAAGAGCCTATAAAAGTAAGTGATTCAAACAATACTGCTAGGTAAAGGTTGTTTTTGAAAACAAGGGAATATGAGTGCTACACTAATTGAAAGACGTTCATAAATGACATTCGAATCACACTGGAATTCTTAATCTCCAACCACAGAAGCGGGTGCTGCTGTGGCGGTACCTTATGTAGCAGTAAGTGCCGAGTGTGTCCCGTCACTACTGGTGATAACTAAGGCAGATATCGTATGTCAGTTCACACACAGCCAATCAAAATAGTAGGCAACACATCCATAAAACAGCGTGTCATGATGAAGCTCTTTGTGAACCAAGAAGTAAAACCTACGGCTGTCCTTAGAGGACCTGAATCACAATGGGGTAATTGGCCGTCCAAACATAGTGCGACGCTGTGGTGTAAATTCCTACAATGCAGGCGTGTGTCTGTCGATGACGAACCCAACCCTGATGGTTCCCAGCCTGACATCCACGGCGGTTGTTGCCATGATCATTCAACGCACAAAACACCTTATCCTGAATAATCAATTCATAAAGCGTCTTGAAAGTACACAAATGACAAAGAATTTGCAATTTAGAGGAAACTAGCACACAGCGGATACAAAGGAGGCTTTCCACATAAGCTCAAGACGCTCACCACACTACGTTTACACTATGGCAACCCGGCTAGGAGATATAGGCAGCTGGATCCTTGAGAGTTAGTATTTTAGAACTGATGGCGAGTCTATCAGAGTGTCCCATAATGGACTGGCAGTCGTGGCAAAGCTATGTAGACCGAAGCTATCGGTTAAAGGCTGAAACAAGCGCATAAATGTAGCGGGGGACTGTCAAAAATGAATGCCGTTCCCTCTCTCCAAAGGTTGTTCTTAGTTGTCTTTATTAGCTTAGACGTCCTAATGGTATTTTGACCCTCCTCTCAGTTTATTATCTGAGTCACTTTCCAACTGCTGGATCGTGGGAATACACCACAGCGATTCTCCGAAAGGCAGCAAAAATGCGAAATTTTAAACCCACTTTATTCTGAGTAAAATCCATGTGAAGGCTGAAAACATCTGCTAGCTACAGCATAGACAAGGTGCTTTTGAGGCACATTTCCTAAAATTCTGTATAGTCAAAACAATCGTTTTTATTTGCCATATTTTTGTACATGCCATCTCATAAAATGGCAAAATCTACAAGTGTACTATGATTTGACCTTTCGAACCTGCAATAAGCGATCTTCAATTACACTTACATCCTTCCATGGACAGTAGCGGATGTGCAAAGACTTAAATTACACCTAGTGGATAGATTTAAGTATACAATACAGTTTTCACCCTTTTCATGTTTGTGGAAGTTCCTGCTTTCATCAATAGGGGTTTCGTGGGTCGAGACTCACGGATTGGCAGTGCATGAGTACTTAAATGTGGTCTGACCCACATTAAACTGCCTCGGAGTGCAAGCAGTTCTACCTCGTTAATCTGACCTCCGTGGCAGGCAAAGAAAACTGGTGACTACAATCGCGATGAGAACATGCGCGCCTCTGCTTCTTCAGTGTCAAGCGGATAGATTAAGACGGCACAAATCGGTATTTGTCGAGCAGTAAGTGAAGTGCTAAAACAGTCGTCACAGCAGAATTTCGGAAAAATGCTGGGTGCGTGTCAGAACACGGTGAAAATCACTAGCAGAAAAGTGAAGATTTTTAGGAACCGTGCAAACAGTGACTTGCCAGAGTGTGATGTTTGTAATGGAAGGTTATAAAGTGGAATAGGCACAAAACGATTTCCAAAAACCTACCTGAAGTAGTCCCGAGTATCTGTTCTAATTCCGTATACGATTGGAAATATCCTAAAAGTAAAATCAAGCGATTAAAGAAACACTAAATTAAGGTAACAATAGGACACAATAGTTAAAAAAGAAAAACAATTTAGTGGCATAAGGTTTTGCTGTTGAGAGAGGATCTAAAAGCGGCATTTATACCAATGGTCCCAATGAAGCACACCAAAATTCATCACTCAAGGTCCACAACATAGATGGGTACTGAACCGGTGTTTCTGGGACTTTGAACACCAGCGTCAAGCATTTGCCTCCCCAAGAATTTTGTGGGCATTGTGCAATCAAACAACTTAATGTAGAAGAACCAAAAACGGGTTTTATTAGAAAAAATAATGCTGAATACTGGTACCTCAGATAGAATCAACGGCATAATTTGTCCATTCCGTGTGTCATGGCGACAAGAAACAGTTGTAGTTGATACAATAATTCATCACCATCTTATCCAAAGGTTCTCACGCCTTCAATTCAAGTGAGATTAACTATATGAAGAGTTTGAAAGGCTCTTCCATCAACCAAAACGCTGTGTGGTGTACCAAGCTCATTTTATTGCCTTAAGATCTACACTCACGTTCATCAACTTAAATATACCGGTGTTGGAAATAATGCAATTTATAGAAGGGGGAATAGACGTTATACAACATACCGGCTTCTTTTAGTTTGATCAACGAGCTGCCCGCATCGGAGTTGAAGCCTTCGATCAAATAAGTGACGTTTTTCAGCTCCGTGTCGGGTACGACCTCACAACTGAGGGAGCTATCAGTCCTCGCAGATTGGGCCCATCCAACGACTGGATAAAATCCTACCATACAGAAGTTACTGTGATTTGGCGTTCAGCAAGTTGCACTCAATCAGGAACTTTGAGACATATTTTTGATAGGTGAAAACTTGTGGTACAAGATGGCAATTTTGAGTAACCAAATCAACGTCTCTAACATCTACCCTCACGTAGAAATGTCATGACTTCAAGGCCGTGCTTTTGTGTAAACATCTCGAGTATGGCATCAAATTTCTTGATACTTGCAAGAACAGTCGGGTATGACGGCAGAGGCTTTCCACGACCTGGAAAAGCTATGTTGGAAAAGAAACGATATTCTCACTGCAAGACGAATCTTTGAATAAAACACTTCAGAAATGACCTTTGCTACTAGTATAGACACAGCGCGTATGTCTGTAGAGTCAGTAGCATGGGGCTGTGAATACAATGGGTTCCTGGAGTGATGCATTCACACCGCCATAACTAGACCTTGGGTACTACAATTGTATCCGTACTTTAGAACTCTTCCATCAACAGCTTTTCGCCACCAACAGAGTGATATTTTCGATGTCACAGTCAGTGTTTTGGCGGCATATTGAGACTTGGCCTAAGTGAAAGCCTCTTCAAACTGAGTCTGAAAGAAAAGTCCTAATGTAAACAAAAGCCAAAGCCTTCTTGAACGAAGCGCATGTGAACAACTCCATTAACCTAAATTCACAACAAAAAATTCTCGTTTGGTAACGTCTGTATTGCTTAGCTAGTAGTAAACGCGTGCATACGAAGGCTCACTACCTCATCAAAAACGGATTGGTATTGTGCAATCCATTATATGATTCAGCAACAGATTTTGTCCTGTTAGTAAGGTGCCAGCAAACTGGTTTACTTAATTAACATGACCTTCTTGAGTCATAACCATGCAGAGGTACTTGCCGGTATTTGGAGGGATCACGCGGGAACCAATGTTGACATTGAGGAAGGCGCCAGTTCCGAGGGTGAGTTTTGCATCACCCACGCTTAGACAGCCTTCGCCCAGCATAGCGGCCTGTGAGTCACCGATGATCGCGGTCACCCTGACCCTCCGCCTCTTCGCCGCTCCGCCCAAATCTCCCAAGGGACCGCAATGAATCTCACCGAAGAAAGTGCTATGCGGAGAAAAATAGGCATCAATGAGGTTCTTGCGCTCAGCACGTTCCAGCAATGACCACACGATCAGAATTTCAAATCAGCCGTTGAACACTTAATAAGCTTCGAGGTGGCTTTGGAACTAAGTTTCTAGCTGGATGAAGACTGTCCAAGTTTTTGGTATAACAAAGCAAATTCTTAACAGTCGTGCACTTTTGAAGGCTGTAAATTCAACATAATTATTGCACCAAAGCAAATAAAGTGGTTCAACAGCACTTACTCTGGAAGGTAGTGAATCGAACTGTTTTGTTAACCGTTTGCGATAGGCGAAGCAGGCAACCATTCAAATTCAGTTAAATACCTATGCCACAGCACTTAGGTTCGTGTTAGAACCCTATCTCAACCTCATTAAAAAGTCCCCAACTAAAGCTCATCATGGTAACAGGGAATAATAAAGCTGTTGCTTTTAGCACATATAAGCACACTGCTATAAGGACAAATGGGATAAAATATGAATGCAAACAAATTTGACAAGTGGTAGGGAACTTACCTTGTGGGACATATTGCAGGAAAGCTTTTTGGAGATATTTTCAGAAAATTCAAAATGATTGGACTAAGGCCAGGCTGAAAGTTCAAGAAATGATTCAAAAGTTGATAAGTAGTATATGGTGCAAACTGCCGAAATGTGGCAGCAGGGAATCCGTGTTTAAGGTGGATATAAACATTCTACGTATTGTAAAAAGGCATCACGATTAAGTGATTTAAAAAGCTGTCTCTAACCCTTAATTTTATAAATCGTCAAACCTTTTAAAACGGTATGGTGCTTGCCAAGTGTCATTAGTTAAACAGACACGCAGTACTGGAGACCAACCACCTTAAAAGAGGCTACTCCTCGTTCACACTCATATACACCAGTTCGCTGGAATACAATCCGCCAACTACCCTATCCCCGACTGGTAGAAAAGAAGGCCCAAATGAAACAACGACGATATGTGACTGGCCACAGGCGCAGTGCTTTCTATTTTTTCCTTTTGAAGTTTCATTACGAACAAAAAAGTAAACAGGCTTCCAATTCCATATTTACCTAATTGACCCTGGATGTATACATGGGAAGAAGCCAAAAATTTTTAGTCAAAACTGAATGAAAAATAAATAAATAAAAGGGCGGCCATGCTGAATAGATATGCAATAAACCTTAAAGTAAATGTTGTCCAAATTCGCAGTATTTGTGTGAGGTATCAAGACATCCTTAATTAAGTGGCACCAAAATGGCTTCGGTAATACGCGACTACATGAGTAACAGTTGGAGGTCGAACGAAAATTTTAAAGTGGAGAGCAAAGACTCACGATGGAGGGATCGAAGGCGCCGGTGGCACTGGTGCAGCTAACGTCCGTGCACCAGGCCCTCCCCCCAGTTAGCCGCCACAGCAACCAGGTCTCCAAACACCCGTAGACGAACTCGCCATCGCGGCACTTCTCGTAAAGCTGAAGACAAAACAAGTAGCGAGGCAAAAACTTTAGTGGCTAAGAGAACGTGTTCAGAGAAGAGCACAATGTACTGGTTATAAGTAAGCGTGGTAAGGGACATGAGGTCAGGTATTTGAAGTTCACATACGCACCAGGTAGACATGCATGTTTTCGCATGCCATATAGGCAACGCTCTTATGTCTACTCTGCAAAATTGTATACCCCTGCATCATCAACTAGCACCTCCTATAAAGTACTTAAGAAAGTACCTTTGCAGCATTTCGAACAAATCAAATGTGCGGCAGTCAAGCCAAAAAGGCCATTTGTGAATTCAATATGCATTTTCAGACGCAATCTGTCAATTGCGACTGAGACCCTCAACTGGACTCAGCTACTAAATATACTTATTGCTGACGCCCGAATGGCACAGTGTTCACAGAGTCTCCTTTTTCATACTGAACCATGATTCTAGACCATTCGGAATACGTGGTAGGTACAAGGATGTGAAGAATTGCCGAAAGTTAATGAGATCGTTTCTTGCAACTCAGTCAATATTCATAACTCAAAGGTGAGATGAGATAAAACAATCCAGCCATTCTAACTCAATGTCACATGCACAGCATTCCAGGAGACTATGACTACCAGTAATGTACACCCATCGTTTCGGCTCCACGTAGAGGACAGGCGGCATGAGCGATACAGGTTTCCGGCCTCTAGCCGTCACCATGACTGCCTTACTGTGGCAGCTGCTTTGCTGATCGTGCAGTCATATTATCGACTTGGAGGGATACAAATAAGATGAATACGGACAGAGGGATACAGGACTCTGATGGCGCAGACAAAACAGGACCTCCAGCACAGTGGACGCTGGTGGTACTAGACGTATCAAAACATTAAGCATCCCCAAACGAATCGTGTCAGCTATATGCACGAAAACCATTCTAAACCGCCCAAGTAATTTGGATGCCGATTACTGTGGGGTGTAGCTGAATAACTACTATGAGTCTGTGATAAATGATTCCTATACTCACTGACGGGCGGATTTTCTTATGACCTCTCAGGAAGCTAAGTTCATCCAGTGGCCTATAATAAAAGCATATGGCTGCGAAGGTGTACCAGCTGTTAGTAAATTATAACGTCTCTCACTTTGCTGTTGAAACATTTAAGGGATAAATAAAAAACTCCAATGTCGCTAGTTGTTTGTGAATCGATGATCTAGGGGAAGATTTCACACCTACTTTGAAAGGCGTATAAAACTCCCCACCACTAATTCTCTCATTTCCGGCGTTGTATTAGCACTCAATAATTCCGAAAAGCATTCTCGCAAAAGATTCAAATATTTGCGTTCTTGACTATTTGTCACGCAAAGATTTGTCCTAGTACGTTTAGTGGTTCCGTCGATATCCCGGAAGGTTTGCTCTATTGGCTATCATACTGTTCTATCTTACTATTTAACGACTAGAAAAGTTCAAAGCCTTACGGGAATATAGGAGGTCGGTAGGAGCACGCTTTATCAGAAAAAGAGGTTATTAGTACCCTTTAACTCCAACTAAGGACAAATAAGACGATAAAGACTACATTTTCTCATAAAAGATGGGATCTTATTTACTTACCATTGGGTCCTCATCAAACATATGTGCGAGACGAGTGACGGCGAAAATGCAAGTAAGTTTGTAGTGTGATATCATCTTAAATTTGGCGTTCGGAACCACCTTATACAGCATCTTTCCGCTCCTGTTTAGAGCCTTCAAAAGAGAGAAATAGGGTTAGCAAGTAAGATAATAAACAACTGGACACTTTGAGAGGCGCATCAAAAAGACAAAAACACCCACTTACTTTAATAAACTGCGAATTATTTCGGTTGGAAGCATATGCGGAGGCACTAATTTCCTGCCACGTACAAAGGCGTGTAACAGGCACTGATGTTTCCCTACAAAGTATTGGTATGATAAGAACATTACCTATTCCATATTAGGAATGTATTTCTCTGCACCGACAAACCTAGACAATAAACATCGGATGTACGGATTCCGGATCCTAGTTATCATCATTAATATTTGTGATAGAAAGTTACGTGTAATGACTGATTGCAGCAAATTGCATAAAACACTCCAACAAGCCTCTGGGTCAGATGTATTGCTGGGTAATATCGCCTCTGCAAGCTATTTAAAACGGATTTATCAAATAAATACATAAATTACGTTTACACATTTATCATTATAGATTCGAGCACAGGCATGAGTGCTGCCAAAATCCACTGCGGCAATAAGATTGCGCAAAGGACGCCTTTCAGAGGCCATGATCTAAGTGATGAAGAAAGCAAACATACCAGATCGGCAGAAAATATAGTATCTGATCAGAACACCTTACTGAGATGAGAATTTACGCCGAACCAGTGATGATCGAATTGCCAGCTAGGTTTATATTACTTCGACAAAAAATTAGTAATCTCACGCCAATTACTGTAAGATGGATTAGGACCTAGTGCTGTTATACAGCGGTGCATTTAAAAAGTGACGGTGATGATAGTCTGGAAAATGCATACATATAAGCAGATCAGCGCACCAACCATCGTTAGACTCAAGGCTAGTTTCTAGCACAGGAGACATAACAAACTATTGATTATAAACAAAATTTTGGAACCTATGCAACCAAAAAGAATTTACGTTTTCCCTGGCAATAAATACCCGAGTAGATTTCGAAACGCGGCACCTGGCAAGTCAACCTTCAATGGCACGCAGTGGTCTATACAAATAAATACTTACTCTCTTTAAATAATGCATATTAGATTACTTATTACCTAGTTACGACCCAAAGTTGCATTTTAAAATTTAATAGCTTGCAGTAAAGGTAAGTAAAAGGTGGTAAACATTATATTACTTGTTGGTCAATTTTAATGCAGTGAGTAATCCCGCTCAATTACTGCTCACACATAAACATAATGGAATGGTCTGACAGTATTCACCTACGGTGAAACTAATGCGGCCACTGTTTGTTATTCCATTAATCATTTGGTTTCGTAATAATCCCGTAGTTTTCCTCTTCTACTTCTGCCTTTAGACTCTTGGTTCGAGAAGAGTAAGTAGGGATGAGCATTTGTACCTGCTCAGTATGGAGACAGAAGACTGCCAATGTTTATGAAAAAGCTAGACTTGTTTGGCTTAGCTACGAGATTGAATAAACCGATTGTCAGGTGCCGAAATAACATATTTGCTCGAAAGTGTGCTACAATTGCTTCCACGTACAGGATAAGGTTTTGACTAAATTATAAAATCTTCCTTGCCTCAAGTCTCTTTTAAAGTTGTAGTGGGCCAAAGTAGCAGAGAAGGTGTTACCAAAGTATTGAAAAACTAAGAGTCTATGTAGCGGAGTAAAGGTTCAATCTAGGAGGCCTGGGGTGTCGACGTATCCAAACACAGGATTAATAAGTTATCAAGTCACTACAATCTTTATTGCCGGATAATTTTACTTCATTAGTTCAAAATGTCCAGTCATTATTTTGGGAAAATTTTGCCTCATTCAAGTGAGAAAAGTGTTGATTATTTAAGTCACTTTACTGAAGCGGGTTCAGCGTAATTCTATTCTACATTTGGTTTAGTACCCTTAGAACGAAAAGCATGCTGAAGATAATAATTTTATTTGGTCAATGATACAGGGTTCAGGGCTTTTCTAGGCTTAAAGGGGATCGAATTCAGATACCTCTCCTAGGATCAAAGTCGTCCCTTCCGTCATGTGCTTGACATAAAATAACCCCTGCTCACCTAAAATATGCCTTCAAACTAACACATATTGCATTACATTTCGTGATTATATTAACAATTAGGATCTCTATATGACTCGCCCAGGGGCCTTCTCAAAAAAACATTCTAGCTTTTCAGATGTACTGAAATACTTGAAAAAAATAAGTATTATAGGCACGACCCAGCACCACAAGTACCAAGTGAGATTTGTAGTCTTTTCCGAAGGGCAGATTAATTATGTAACACTCTATTACATCCTCTGCACCATTTCGACTACAGAATGAGGGATCGGTGTGAACACGTGTGTATTCTATCAAATCTGAGTTTGAATGAGCATAGGGCTTACTTGTGCAAGATTTAGTTATGAATCTCCTTGGGACTTCAATGAAGACGATAGTGCGTATAATACTAGTACGGAATATGCATCTTCGACGAACTGATCTCTTAATAGCCCTTGAAACCAAAATGTAGTCAGTGCTGCAAGGAGAAATGTCCAAGAACTAACCGCACCAGTCTTTAAATTTGCACGCAACTGTGCAGATAATTGCTTAACAGCAACGACGCCGATCCCTCTTGGCAGCTCTACTGGAACTAGAGTTGCGTCCTGTTTGGGAACTGTATTGGAGGCCGAAGGAATTTGTTGACCATCATGCATATCCGAGCACTACTTGTACGAGCACTGGCCCAAAAGCAGTCATTTAATAAAAGATCGGTTTTTGCTTCCATTCCTTTCGGCAACTTTGTTTTCACGTCATTGCTGCCCGGTCGTATCTGTCTATCCAGGTTTTACCCATAGCTGAGAGGTGGAAGAGGTATTGCGTCTTTACTTCATTGACATCTTCATACAGATGTTGTAGACGGCCTCATGAAAAAAACTTTTCCAGATGGATTATGACCATGACTAGTGTCGCTTTAGTTGGCAATAGTATTCCTGCAAAACATGAGACATGGGTAGTTGTCAAAGTTGAGCAGCATATGCTCTTCTTCCATCACGTTAGTTTTCAGCATTTAATAATTGGAATGAGGCTAGTTCTCCCTTAGGATCGAAATCACTTTCCGATGCTACCAATGCAGAGCCCGAGATTTCCCTGAAGACGAAAGAAGGAACGACACTAGGGCAGAATGTGTAACATCGATGTGCTGAAGGGCTAGGGGGCTACTGGGATGGTTCGGAGGCTATGCAACCCTGAGGAAGTTTTAGAGGTGAAGACTTAAGTGTTTGAGAAATCAAAATGAAAGTTAAACTAATAAGCAAAGTATTGCAAGCTGTGCTAGATTCAAATAAGAAAGCCCTCTTTAAGAACTGAAGATGAAAGAAGCCATAATGTTCGGACGGCATATGTATTGTCGGCATCAGTATGGCTTGTGGCTGGCGGCATAGTTTGGAGGCCAGCCCATCGGAAGAAGGTACAACGGCGAAGCACCTCAGTGGCACCCTTATCAAAATTGCAAGTTAAACAAACAGCCTACGCATTACGTAGTGCCCATCCTCTTTTGAGCGTCGTCCCCAGTACTCCCATTGGTCAACCTCCCGCGGCGGCCGTCAGAGCGTAATCGGTGGTGTAATGGAAACACCTACAAGCCACTAATGCCATCATATGTCCATGCAAATGAGAGGACATCTGACCCCAATGTAAATTTTCTCTTGGAAATTCTACTGCGTCTGGAGTTTCAGCCTGTACGAGAACTGGATTCGGGGACGAAGGAATGCGCTGGCCATCACGCATGGCCAACGCTAGTTGCAGGGTCACTGGCCCAAAAGCAGTCGTATAACACAGAAATGGGACGTGAGGGTAGAGCTTCGTATCTTTTTCTTCTTGTTACATTTTTTCCACTTCAGTGCTGTCCATTCATTTCTTTCCATCTAAATTCCATCCAGCTACTACAGAAGTGAAGGAGGCTTCACGTGTTCACTTCATTGACGTCTTCATACAGGTGCGGTAGCCAGTTCCGTACCAAACTTTTCCTGATAGTTCACGACTAGTGTCGCTGCAGTTATTAATAGCTTTCCTGCAGGCTACAAGTCTTACGTAGTTGCCGAAGATAGACGTCATTTTCAGCCCTTCTGTTAGGAGTCGTCACCGATTCTCCCATTTGCAGCAATACGCACTTCTTTCACCTCACCAATATTGATACTCAGAAACAGAAATCAGGATAGCTGTCCTTTAAGATTGAGTTCTTTTTTCGCAGCCCTCAATTTAGCGCTCCGTGACTTCGCTGAAGATGTAAGAAGACATAATACTTGGGCAGCATGAATACGTTCAACATACAGCAGGCCTTGGCGAAGATACACTGGCGGAGCGACTACGTGGTCCCGTCACCAAAAGATACTGTTAAATTCAGAATTAAAGTGAGCAGGTAAAAGGGTCTACTTCCTCAACATACTATAAGGTTTAGTCGTCAATCAAATGTGAGTCGGTTTAAGTTGCTGCATTTTTTTAAACGGTTGATCATCTACTCGGCATACCACTTTTCGCAGAGCCATAATGTAAGTAGTAACAGTGACAATCAACCTGTCCATGTCTGCTCTTCTTATGGATTATAATTCACAGCGTTGGTAGGAGTTCCGAAATTTTGTCAATTGAAAAGGTGAATCGCGCTGTTTCCCAACTACCCCAATGGCCAAGTTGTTACTGGACCGTTTCGATAGCCGATAAACGGTGATGGTTCTTCGTGGGGATTCGTTAATTCACATGAGTCAAAGCATGATGTTGCAGTGCTTTGATAGTTTGTTTAAAACTGAGTTTGATTGTGCATGCAGTTAGGTCTCTGCTACTTGTACTTCCGCTCGGCGCCATGGCCTTTGGGCCATGCCAGTAGCCACTCAGGCCGTCTGAACGCTAGTAATATCTGTCCTGCCTTGCCATTGTGACTTCGGGGAGGATCCAGAGCTCTACAATGTAATACTTGGAGCTTAAAAAGTCTGCTGTTGATTTGGTCTAATAAGGAAAAATCACGCTCTCTTTTTGCGTAAACATTCCCCAATTATATTTTTACCCTTTTTTGTCTGAAAATGGCTTACATTCCAAAAGTACCATTGTACAGCCTGATACACAAGAATTCAGCTTAAATGTTTGGCACAGTCCTTTGCAAAGGGGAGTACCACTGAGAGAGTGGAATGTGTTGAATTTTATTGAAAATCCCCGACCCTTAGGGCGTGCCGATTTATGTGTCATGGTTCGATGTGCATGGCTTAATGTTGCTCCAGTCATTACATGTCATTACGATATGGTGCTGAAAATAGCTGGGGAAAATGACCACCCTTTTTGCATCATCAATGTTGGAACAGAAATGGCAACCGATAGCGCGATCAGTAACAATTGGAAAGATGATAATGGTTTCACAAAGAAACTAAGAGTAAATGATTAATGGGTCCATATGTTGCAGGGACCTTTTGTGAGCCACTTTATCAAAGTGGTTCCAAGTACAGTAGCCAGCCTCAGGTAAAGTCTCACTGCGATTGATAGGCTAGAAAAATCTGATTTCTAGTGAAGGGTTGACGCGACGCTTTTGGTAAAAAAAAATTCTGGTTAATGCAGTAGTGTAAAAAGAATCGTTTCAACGAAGATCACAGATTGCTGCAGCGTTCGCAGCAGCGGTGCTTTTTTACGAGACAACTCGGCCTTGCTCGGCCTTGACAAAATGATGGCGTCCACCTGACACACACAATAAATCAACAATACTGAAAACTGACTTAACTATTTACACCCACAATAGGGAGTAGGACGTACTTGATTTTGCGATTCCGCAAGAATCGGTGCGTGTAAACAGACTAGATATGATGTCAAATGAACAGCTCATCAGGTACACTGTAAAGGGTTAGGAAACAAAGCCCCAAGCAACCTAACTCATACACTGAGCGAAGTAATAGCTGAACCAAAGTGGGACAAAAGATCACTGATGTACACTCAGCGCCAACTGGCACTCACGCCTGGTGTCGAGAGTTAAAAGCCAACAACACCCGAAATCGTCCATGACGGTATACACGGTGTTAGAGCCGAGTATAGGCTATGAAATAAGCACACATCTCTAATTCAGCGAGGCTTCTCGCTTTGGACTAAAGGCCAGGTGTGATGTAGCAAAAGGTTTACGCCGAGGCCTTGGTGAGGTCATGATCGATCTTCTTCAAACTATTTTCGATGACACCAACCTCAGAAATAAGTCGGTGCGCGATCCTTCTCACCGCCCTATAATTCCATCGCACGATTCATTGTGGTCCAACCGATTCCAGCTTTGGCATTCGTCCACATGGTGCACAATCTCCCGTTAGAAACCCAAATTTTCTTAACAATTTCCATGCAACATGAAAACGTGGTAATCACGAAAACAGTAATGGGTTCATTGTAAACTTAGTCATCTGTTCACGAAAGGCCAGAAGATTTCCGTATCAATTGATCACTGAAATTCTACAAGATCGTTGATAACCCTTAACATGTACGTTTATTAGCCCTGTATACACTAATCCATCGAAGTACAAAACACACAATACAGACATTTTAAAGGCACATAGTGGATTGTCAAACCGTTGAGTAACACCTTATGCCATTCATGATGATTTGTCAGCGCTTTTGCCAAGATTTGATCCCCTTGACGAGGACAGTTAAGGGGACGGCTCCCATCAACGGAACGAAGAAGCAGCTGATCACGTTTGCAGCAGTCACAGGTACTGAAAGTAGAGCATATTGAATGCACGAGAAAGCGCCCGCCAGCGATCCACTGATGCCGTACAGTGTGCCAAATTGCTCAATCGGAAAAGCGGTCATGATGAAGGAGCTAATGGTGCTAAAGAGGAAGCCGCGCATCACCACCAGAATGAAATAGTTAACGTAGAACATCCCCTCATATGGAAGAAATACAAAAGCACTAAGAAACGTTGCCGCTGTGGTTACAACGAGCATGGGTACTGCGTGAGGACAAAGTCTTAGCCAGAAAAGAGTACTGTTGGAGCCAAGAGCCAAACACTTGGTCAGGGAGGGTCGCATGCGTGACCGAAGGTAATCAATGGTAAAGCCGCATGCCATTCCCGCAAAAATTCCACCGGCCAGAGAAAAGGAGAGGACCTGCGCCAAATGCTGTCGGGTCACCGGTTGATCTGGGAACTGGACTTCTATCAGAACACCAAACTGTGTCAGAAAGAAGGTGAAACGAACCATTGCAAAGGAGAAGAAACAAGTGATAAGAATGAAAGGAAGGGAGCGCAGGGAAGCTAAGACTGTAGGATAGTAGCCGCGGATTATGTCAGATATTTGTTCTTCTTGTGTAGATAGCTTCGTAAGTGGATCGTTCTTATTTTCCTCACCGGCATCATTAAACTGAAAAAGAGCAGATAATCAGGAATATTGTAAACCTAAATGATGAACTTTTTAATATTGTTATACGGCAATGAAAGTAAATCAAATAACTACCAAGTAACTCCGTCAATCGCATTTAATCGTAATGAGTTTTTCGCAAAAAGCATTTTAGTCCATTAATGCACGAAGTGGTCAGAGCTACGAAAATATTGACCTGGTGGAAGATTTGTTGTCAAAACAAATAACACCACCTAAATCAGAAGTCAGGTTATACTTATCAATAACTTAATAATGCCTTGCACCACAATATCATGAGTGTTGCATTTTGAAGTGTCGGTCGCGTAAGTCTAGTCTAAATTTGCTAGAATTTGCTAATTTTTCTGAATAATGTTGGAATGAGACCCGAGAAAGGAACACCACTTATCGTGTTCAAAAAAAAACATTCTCATCTCGCGTAAACAAAATTTTAGATGTCAGCAAATTCATTCAGATGAACAAATGTAAACGAGTAACAAATGTTTTACAAAAAGTATCATCGATATAAACATCTGACCTAGTAACAGATCATTAATTCAGCGTGGAAATGATGGAAAATACTTAAGGTCTGTGAAAAATTGCAATTCAATTAAGCTTACAGTTATTGAAATATCTGATTATCACTATACAAAATTGTGCATACATACCTCTTGTGGTCCCGAATCATTCGCTGAGAGGGGAGTGGACCTTTCGGAAAGGAGTACTGACATATCAGAGAGACGATATGTAGCAATAAAGAGGCTGCTAAAGATGTTCATTGCCAAACTCACTCCAGCAAGTAAGAAGAAAGCTAATTTATAAGAAAAACCAGCCTCGTATGCAATCGCGAAAACAGCAAACACCGATGAGGCTGCGTCATAAGAGCCAGTTATGAATGCAAGGACAAAAACCGAAGTTTTTGTGAAGAGTTTTGAGAAGGAAAGATTGCAGATGAGACCGGCCATTCCACCAATGCAGACTAACGAACCTGCAGGAAAGATTAGCCATGAATTCGTAGCGCTGGTGACTGCAAAAAGAGCCGCTCCAATAGAGAATAGTATAGATGCACTTAATTTCACAATGCGAAGGCCCACGCGGTCCACGAGAAAGCCGACAATGAAGAGCATGACCATTTGAACAACCATGTAAGTGATAAAGGCATAACCGTATATTGTCGTCTGCTCACTGCAACCGGCTGTTTTATTAGCACTTTTGTCACAAAGATAGCTAAAAATTCCTTCCTTTTGAAGAACAGGAGTAAGGACGTTAAAGCCAAAAATAATGCCTCCAAAAAAGAGCATTTCTACTGTACCAAAAATGATGGCAAGAACCTGGCGCAAACGCAGGTCCAAAACCTGATCAAGTTTTTTACCTAAAACGTGGAAGAATAAGTTAATTTAACAATATTGCAAAAATCATGTAAATGAAAAGCGAAACAAAAAACACAAGGAATTTCAAAGAAAAAATTGTAAACAGTGGTAGTTATACAAGACAAATGGTTACCTGAGCATGGCTAAAGGCTAAATATCACGTAAGCTACATTCCAACATTCAATGCTTTACATTGTCTACAAATAGCGCAATGATGCAGCAAAAGGCTTTCAAGGGCCACCGCGAACTTTTCAATTTAACTTTCTAAACTAAACTTTAACCAAGCCGTATTTTGTGCAGAAAAGTGTAAATCCCTCTTTGCAGCATGCACATTGACCTTAAAGCAACTGGATTTTAAAAACTACTGTAAGCACTATTTATAAAGCATAAGTTTTATTTAAAAAGGTGGTAGCGTAAATATATATAACCAAGGGAAGTCAAAAAGACAAACGCAAAACTGTGACAATAATCACTTCGTGATTCAGACTATCATCTTGTAATTTTGCGTTTCACCAACAATAAGCTTTATCTATCGTTGAATCGCTAATAAAAAAATACAAGAGGTACGTTTGAGGTGGACATTCATAATAGTCAAAAACCACACACAATGAAAAATAGTAGAATATTGAACCCGTTCTACGACATGACTCTCAAAAAGCCATGCAGTTACTAAGAATTACACATCGGCAATGGGTCAACAGCTCCGCATTTTAAGTTCACATACATGTTACGCCACTTAAATCAGGTATTAGAAACCCTCCAAACAAGAGAGCAATTTTCGTGCTTTAAAATAAAAGGTGGATCACATAAAAACAACCAGAACCTTTAAATAAAAAAAGAGCAAGTATAGGGACTTAAAGCCAATAATGGAGACCTACAAAAATCCATTTCCCGCCGCGAGGCACAAGAAAGGCGTTGCAACGTCAATAAATTGTGACCTAAGAAGAGCAATTGTCGCCAGCAATTAAAACAAAACTCCTTAACGCATTTCACTGAATTTTTTGTTTTTCACTTAAATCTAGCGCAAAAGTAGCTTGCTTTATTTATTTTTTTTAATTTTTTGGATAAAACGGGCAAAACTACAAAGGTTATACACATCAAATATTACACGGTGATCGAAGATTTGAACTTTCGACTCAAAAGTTAGGTTATTCTTAGCACACTGATTGATAAACACATGAAAAAATTAAGTTTTTTAAGTAGCAACAAGTCATGGTAGTGCAGGAGATTCCTAAACGCTAGAAATTTATTGGTATAATAGGGGGCGTGCCATCGAGGAAAACAACATCCTACTCTGTCTAAAATGATCGCATTGGTATGCGTACATTTAACAGCCCATTAAATAGCCACTACGTGGTTCATCAATTAGAAGTTAGACCTATTTTCTACAAATAAGTTATTTTGAGGCTTCCAGATCTCCTCCTCCCTGCTCTTCATACTCTTAGAACAACCAGTTTGATTTGGATTTGTCATATTTACTAAGTAAATTTGATGAGGACAGCTGGCACAAGTTTGGGAATGTTTGTACACTGAACCTTTCTCCTGGTTGTAGGCCGCTCACCGCTCCTTAGTCACGATGTTCAGTGCGTATCCCCGCCTCCTCTCTGACAGGAAGATTAAAACGACACAAGTATTACGCAATTGCAGTAGTGGGTTCCGGGCTTCTCCCTCCTAGTTTTGGTTCCTTAACTTTAGTACAAGAAGCCGCAGTCAAGGTGAATATCTTTTATTTAAGAAATACGGGAAGAGTTTGCTGGTTGTCACAAATTAAATAGGATCGGTGTCTGCTTCCATTTCGGGGTGGGTAATGTCTGCTCTGTTACGAAGCTGTTGTGATTTTGAGATCATTTCTATAAAAGGTGTTTTTAGTTAAACAAGTACCACAATATGCTAGTCGAATCGTGCGGGACTGAAAATTCGCATGAGTTTGAATATGAGATTTGTTTAAATATGACCCATAATAATCCAGTAATCTTCAACCTCGAGCTTTCAGTAATTTGACAAACAACAAATCCAAAATCGCTGAACTATGCTAGGGTCGAAATACATCAAAGCTAGCTTTACGGCCTGCCTTCATGTTTATGAGCGGCTAGGGTCTACTTAGTTTATAATCATCTTTGAAATTGTGCAAATCTTGACTCACTTTTGATTTTGATTATTGAGGTGCTAGTTAATTATTTTATAACCGTTCACATAAAATCCAAGAAGCCATTTATTATGGTGCATGTCTTCCCAGTTTCAGCTATATTTTCCACCTTTGTTAACGTACATTTGATTAATCTTGTAGAATATAGAAGTAGAACCAAAAATGCTCTCTTGAAAAACCGTGTTAGGGGTTGCCAATGAAACAGTACCAGCATGTTCAAGGAGGGAGTACTGCTCATGGGAGTCGAAGCCGATATTACCCTTGGGAGTTCTACGGCGGAAAGTACTGCAGTACATTGGTTGGCTAACTTTCGCTTTTGGTAAGGGGCGACTTTGTGGCTTGGCCATTGTACCTTCATCAGGCGGCCTAAAGGGCCTTCTGTATGCTATATATATTCTACCCGAGCAGTGTATCTTCTTTCGTCTTCTGGGTAGTCTCGGGGCGCTACACTACAAGTTCACTCAAGCTAAGGCAAATGGCGGCACCTTTGGTCTTGTTTCAGAGTGATGGAAAGACCGTCGTTGAAGTGGGTGCATTGGCGACCATTAGGTAAATAATAATGTGGTAGTCACAATTAATTGTGTAAATTGCAAATAAAATAATGGTTCAAAAAAAATGAAACCCTTATATTTTCAAGTGAACATTTGGTGCAGCGGAATTACAGTTACACTTCACTATCCATTTCCAACAAAACTAGCCTCAATGCCTGTTACTGTGTGACATAGCTTGTGCCTAGGTCATCACTACAGAAGTGACCTGTTCCAGGAAGATGGTGCTTACCGCATAAAATCTGTCATTGTTAGGCTAGTACTTCGTGCATGAAAATGGGGTCTTAGTATTAGAGCTCAAAAGCCCCGTAGAGTTAGAAAAATGCAAATTCCTATAAAATTAATGCCGATGTCAGGTGCGCGCCTTGTTTCCACCGACTCAAGAGCACTTTTCAGGGTGCAAAGTCCACTAATTGAAAACTTGTGAATTCCAAAGTCCCGCATTCATCCCTCACCCTAGTCATCAAAATGGTTTTGGAACGCTGCAAATTTACCCAAAAGGGGTCGCAGAAGTAAAAATTTTGCAGACACGAGGTGTAGAAACTAGGAGAAAGCAAGCCTACTTTTTCACCTCCACTCAACACTGATGCCATAATTTACTTCATGGAATCTAATATTGAATCAGGGAGGGATTTCCCAAGATCCAGGTGATTTTCACCACCCAGCCACATTCGCCATGAGTTTGTTTTTAGGCGCAGTGCAACTCTATTACTTACGGGTTCACGAGCCTAGCGTGCCTTAAAAACAGCTGTTTGCTCATAAAAACTGCACTGAGTGATAGGTAACTAAGAAACTCATTTGATTGACAGCTTTCAGCTTTATTCCTGTAAACAATGCAATAAGAACGTAATAGCCTAATATTAGTGCCACCAGTTTGAACAAACGATAAGCAAGTCAGAACAATGCATAGAAAAGTAGCGTAATCAAGGAGTGCAATGGCGAAGCTATTTCAAATGCTTAACTTGAAGGCTTCAATGGTTTAGACAGGAAAACTTCGCCCAATTACGTTCATAACAAAACGACTATTCTTCACGAACCCAC
This sequence comes from Echinococcus granulosus, assembly GCF_000524195.1. Taxonomy (NCBI): domain Eukaryota; kingdom Metazoa; phylum Platyhelminthes; class Cestoda; order Cyclophyllidea; family Taeniidae; genus Echinococcus; species Echinococcus granulosus. Next base: position 3,045,600 of record NW_020170381.1, read on the forward strand.
TCCATTGTTTTAAACTAAGACATCTGTCATGCTATTTCATTCATTTCGGGATGCCCCATAAAATAAACGTGAAGTGATAAAAACGCATGTCCAGGGATAGCGAATCATGCTGACTCCAAGTAGCCTAACTTTTTTGGCCTTCTCAAGGTGCCATTTTGGTGGTCCATAGCCTGGTTTACAAAATAGCGAAAGCCCTCATGGGCTTTTTTCAAATAAAAGCATATCTATCTATCTGACGTAGGGGAATAATGCCAAGGCAGTGTTAGGGGAAAAATTAACAAACATGAGGAAACTCCAGACACTGGCTATTGCCTCCGATAAGGCTAAAAATTTTGTCCTTTGTAAATATTTCCCTTAATGCTTACAATTTGACAATTATTGCGTTTTAGCTATTTAAGTTGCTAATTTTTTAAAGTGCACCAGCGACTGCCACCCAATGCTCTAAGGATTTGCCATTCAACGCGCTGAAGGTATGGTCGGGGAAAAAGTGGGTACAATTGGCGGTAGTTTAACACAATACATTTCATTCCACTTATAGGTGTGATTGGTAGGTGGTGAAAGCAATTAAGATCTAAAAAGTATGTATGACTAGTTTTTTTAGATATTATAGACAGACGTACGCCCCTGTTCCTTTTCTTTGCCCAATAATCTCGCGACGAGCATTAACTGACGTGTGTAAGCACGTTGGATTCTTGTTTAGCTCTTGATTTTGATAATGAGACCACTTTCGGTCTCCAGCATTGTACCTTCGCCGTGTGGGCTGGCCTCTGGGCCATGACAGAAGCTCCACTCCATACCACTACGTTGGTAGAAGTGGGAAGCGTACCCGATTTTGAAAGATATCCATCCTGGTTTCTACGACCGGGTGATAAATCCTAGAGAGAAAAAAGAAGTGCATATGCTACAGGTGGGCGAATCAGTGACAACCCCTGACGGAGAGGCTGAAAATGCCGTATTTTATGGGAGTGCTACCGACAACGGAAGCAACACTTGCCGTGAACCCTCTATAAAAGTTCGTTACAGAGCTCTCTACCGTTCCTGGATAAAGATTTTAAGTATGTGAACCCGCGATACCTTCTTCACTTCCCTACTAGGTGGATAGAACCCAGATAGATATGGTTGGACAACACTGAAGTGAGAAAAGCAGCAGTAAGGGAAAATAGGCGCAAAACCCCACCCCCATGGAAAAGGACAATTAAAATACAGAGTGGGATTGCATCGCATGCAAGTCGGAATTAAGTGATAACTTTTTAACTTGTTATAACCTTCTCATTTTCTATGCAGAAATTAGCATATCACAAAATTAACTAACCCTTGCCATATTTTAAATAAAATCAGCCTAATTCTTATGTTGATGCATTACTATAATGTCACGCCACCAAAAAGTGGTTTAAATGCTCCCAGCTCAGTGAATGGCAGCAAAAGTCTTTTATGTCCTACCAAGCAGAGGATTTGCTTCTTTCATTAGCTTTTGGTCCTATTCGCTACCATTATTGAAAAAGTGGAGCGTTTGTTATGCTAAACTCTCTGTTTACTGACTAACCATAGCTTAAAATGCACATAACTCTCCCACTTTTTGGGTCAATTCTTCTGTAATAGCAACATAAAAACGAAACGAAACAGTTTGTCAATGAGCAGCATGCCTATTTTGGTAAAGAAGTATGAGTGCGACGCCCAGTACTTCCCTAAAGGCGAAAGAAGACAAAGTACTTGCGCAGAATACGCATTATCGACACACCACGGGAATTTGGGCTATTGTCATAGTGCGGAGGCCGCGCCACTCTGCCGAAGCATAATCGCGGAGCCTTAACTACCCATAAAACCAAAAAAGACCAAAGTATTGTATCGTCCTCCTATCCTTTTGAGAGCCCTCCTCAGCGCTTTCCTCGGTCAACCTCCCGCTTCGGCCATTACAAAGTGGTCAGTAATGAGAGAAAAATACCCGCTAACTAACCAACTGTCCTAGTCATCAAATTTTCATGCAATTGTGAAGGTGTCTCTGGCTGTAACGTCACTGCTCCTTCTTGACAATTCTACTGAATCTGGAGTTTTGCCCTGTTTGGGAACTGGGTAGGGGGGAAGAGAGAATGTGCTGAGCATCACATGTGCCCATGGCTAGTCGTAAAAACACCGGCCTGGCAGAGCCATATAATAAATGACGGGGTTTGAGATAGTTTCGTGAGGGCAAAGTTTCGTGTCTACTTCTCCTTCCCATATATGTCTGTTCACATAATAAACATCTTTACAAGAAACGGGAAATTGCTCCATAACGAGCTTTATCAGATGGTTAACGGTTAGTATCGCTTCCATTGTTAATAGCATTCCTGCAGAGCACGGGACTAGGGTAGTTGCCGAGGGTGGATGTCGTGTTCAACTTTTCTGTTAGGGGTCGTCACAGATTCTCCCGTCAGCAGCATATGCACTTCTTCTGTCCCGGCAAGGTTTATCACCCAGTAATAAAAATCAGGGTACTTGTCTTTGCGGTCGAGTTCACTTTCCTCTGCAACCATTGTGGCTCCCCGAGACTTCCCTCAAGACAAAAGAAAACACAGTACCAGGACAGAATGTGCATTGCTGAAGACGATTTAAACAAATAATTAAAGCATTACAGAGGCTTCATTCGTAGTCACAAATAAGAACAACGTCCCATCAAGGTTGGCAGAAAAATAAAGATATTTCGAGCTAATGTCCGCACTTTTTTGTACAATGTACCACCACGAAATTCATCAAGGTAGTCTATAAGTGCCTATCCCCGCCTTTTCAGAACAAGATTTTCAATTAAAGTATAGAAGCGTTTCTTTGCAGCCAAAAAAAGGTAAATCAAATCTGGGTGCAACTTCGACAGTTCCCTTATATTCCAAAGTTTAAAGCAAAGTTTCATACTTATTTTTAGATGAACTACATTAATTATTTGTCAAATTTGATTTTAACAATCCATGATATTGTGCAAAGTTTTTTTCATTCGAACCGGCGGTCAAATTAAATCTAATGAAACGTAATGAAGATATCCATCATCACTATACAAAAGTTGAATGGAGAAATGATCGTCCTTCATTAATGCATCTTTTATTTAGAAGAGATGTAAGATTCCTCCGAGAAATCTACCCATTTTCAATGTGAATGGCATCAAAGTGTTATCTCTGCCGTCACTTTCAGTAAGTTGAATCAGACGTGCCCGCACACCGCCTAGACCTCAGGAATTTGTTACCCTTATCTGCTTGGTCAGCTTTTGGAGTAGGGTAAGTGTAGCGTCCCGAGTCTTTTCTGACGAAGGAAGGAGAAATAATACCAAAGAAGAAATATGTATTGTCGACGTGCGGCAGGGCTTGGAGCTGCTGGCACGACGAAGAGGCCAGGCTATCTGGCGAAGGTACAATGGCGGAGCCTTAAGTGGCTCGTTGCCATACCCGACAGTTAAACAAACAATTATTGTATTGCCTAAGATTAATTGCAGAAAACTTACTCCTTAGAGGCACATTCATCGCCTTCGAGGATTTCATTTTGATGGCTATTATTTTGTACGTAACTGTGCTCTTTCAAATACCACTGACTTGAGTCACAATTAAGGCGACAAAACTCAAAATTTTCTCATACATTTCTAGTCACTTTTCGTTTTCTTATTCCAAATTCAAGTTCGTTAAGTTAAACTGTCCCTGTGATCATATCTGGTTCAATTTACATTTCATTTATTTATTATTTATTTAGCAGCGGTTTTAAGGCAATTACTTGCACAAGAAAATGTGCAACAGATCGTAAAAGTGATCAGCTGGCTAAAAACCTTGAACCGCCTAATTTTCAGGTGGGGACTGAGAGCAACTGAGGTTCCTTTAAATGTGTACTTACAGAATAGCAAGTTTCGCCTGTTAGGGCGTATAAGAAAAGATAGGCGGGGCGAGAATGACGATGCCAGCATTCGGTTTTTATAGGGGATTTGCAAATCGCTTCCGGTGTGGAGTACCGTGTCTCGAAACCCCTGATACTTCAATGTCCGATGTCTACGGAGGGGGAGGTATGATAAACCTATCCACTGGTTGAAGCAACCGATTCTGCCATCAATTACAGTGATAGTTTTCACCAGTTGTAACTTTCAAGTATTCGAGTTAATGATAAATTTAAGTTGCGCCTCAACGTGGTCATTTTTAGGTTCATCTAATTTACTTTAGTAAAGTCAGTAAAGTACAAAATGAGGTTAACGATGAATGACCCAATCGCAACAGTATTTGTATTAGATTTAGCATCAATCAAAGCAGAAGCTTTTTTGCGGTCATAATTTACACCCATAGTGAATGAATACGGCCGCGGGTAAACAAAATCCGGAATTATATGAGGTCAAGTACAGGGGATCTCCTCTTTACTTCTTTATACTTTATTTACGGTGGAATTATTATTCTTGTCTAGTTTACTAGCAATGCTTCCCTCTGTTGTAATCCACAGCATTTCCGAAGTGAAAATATGCTTTAAACAACCTGGAAGCTAACTAATCCTTTTTGCACTTTCGTTTTATAGTGACTAACTACAACATGCATTTTTGAATGGGAAAACTGTTAATGTTTAAAATCCTTCGAGCACATGGTAGAGGTGGGATAGTGTACAAACGGTACTAAACGAGTTCCAAAAAACTTTTCAAATCTCATTGCTGAGAAACCAAGCCCCGCCATTTGATTCGCTGTACGCTCACAAACATTTTTAAGACTATTTTGAAAGCTCATAACAGTAGTGTGTAGACGCAGAGCAATAAACTCGCCCAACCAGTATATTTCTTCGTGAACACATTCTACACCGATGTATTTTGCTCTCCCAAAGACTCCTTTTGTTCCTTGTCATTGGCTTTACATATGCAACACTGGCGATATTTTTACAAAATACTTTTCCCTGCCAAAAGTGGGATAAATAGCGGTATCAAAGGTGGGATAACAAAAAATTTTGGTGAATCAATCCGTCGAGGACAAGTAGCAGTATGAAGTGTGCTCCCAAAGCATGCATGCGCCATAATGCACCGTCCTGCGAAAAGCGTTTTCTTCTAGATTAAAATACTTGTAAATTTCGTATTGGTCTTCACAACATTGAGATACCATGGCATGCATACGTTTCATTTATGAGTACTCCATTCGAGACTCTCCGACCCATCATAGCCACCCGTCCACTTAAATGGACATGACTAAGGGGCTGAAATCATCTGTTATGCCCTTATTTCACGTAAAGATCTTCACCAGAATGCAGTGAATAGTAAATACCGCAGGGATTGAACCGTATAGACTTTGTTCGGATTTTTTAATTCTAAACCACTTATTCACCTGGTTTTATCAGGATCAAAGCGTGGACTCGAGACATCCCCAGTTAGATATGCTAATTTGCCCAAAATGACTGTATAGGGACCCGAGACTTCTCTGAAGGCAAAAGGAGGCGTAATACCGGGGCCGGGTGTGTTGCCGACGCATGGAAGGGTTGCGGGCTACTGGCATGGCCCAGAGGCCGGACTGCTTAGCGGAAGTACAGAAGTGAGGAGTTAAACAAACGATAAATGCATAACAACTGTTTTTTCTTGTTCACTTAATGCAGTTTCGGCCTTAAAGATTTCACAGTGCACGCTTGAAGGTTTGTATCTGCAAAAATTATAACTTGATCTCCCTGCATACCACAAGGTGGTTTGTATAGAGCTTGTGCGAGAAAGCAGTTGCTATTCACGCAATCCACTTTGTAATAAACTATCGCATATAGATTTTAGAAATCGGACTCGGGATCCCAATATTTTCCTTAATTACCTGAGTTCGTCAAGGGAGGCCCCACGTGTGGCTCCTTCTGATGGAAGTTTCACTCTTTGATAGGCATTGCTCTACAGAACGAGTACATACCATTACCAAAAAAATGTACAAGATCCTGATAGGAGATATAATCTGGCTAATGCTTTTCAATTTCTTTATCTAACCGAAATTCGCTTTACCTACAACTTCAAAATTACGTAAGACAGTATTTCTGTAACTTTTAATAAACAAGGATCCATTAATCCGCATTTTATTTTACTTGCTACCTTGCATGAATCGTTGTTGCAGGCACTAAAGCGCTTACGTGCCCTGGGTATTGGCGACAACTAATACGTGCAGTGCTCTTTGGTTTCGTAGTCAGGAGAGAGGAACACCCATGGGTAATTATGCAACCACCGCTGGGTGATTTACGCCCACTATTTGGCTGTCTGAATGCTTCATACAGAAAATTGCGGTAACAACTGCGCTGCTGTTATACTACCTAGTTCACTTTAGAACTATACTCTTCTGGCGGCATGTGTGGGTAAACAATGACCTTTGACCTCAGTAAAATTGACCGTAAATTGTGAAACTCAGGCATACTTGTTTCCCCGTTAAAACATGAATTCGCATTTAGTAGATTGTTTTTCTCATATAGCATTCACCAATGCATCCCTGACATTAACTTTGTTTTTGCATAAATTTACGGCACAGCATCACAACTATTTAGCTGATACAGGTGCTGCGAGTAAAATGCGTTCAGATAACTGGCTAACTAGTCAGATACTCCTTACGCTCATTTTAAACCAAGTTTTGAAGATTATGCGAAGCAATTCGCCCAGTTCTTGAAAGTTGTACTAAATGTTGCTAAAAATGGAACCATCGCCCACGTAGACCAGGTAGAACTTAATGAATGTTCACTTCAAATGATTAAATTGATGTGTCTGGGGCTGTAGTATACGCCGGCATACCAACAGTTTGCGTCATTGCGGCATTTATTGAGATAGTCGTTTCAGTGATATTAAAGACTTCAGTCTTATATGAAGCCTAACTATGAAATTGCGAGCTTGCGTTTCGTAAGCAAGCCTCTTGTGACGCCGTAAACTCTCCATCATTTGTAGCTGCTTCTAATAGGCTTTTTAAACCGCGCTCAGACATGTCCCAACGTTGGCACGAAAATATATGACTGCTTAATAGTCCTCTTGAATCATTCAAACATTTAAGCTTCAGTTGAATTTCAAATGGATAAAGGACCCGGTGAGCCGATTTCCGTGTATCAGGTCTGTGCAAATCCATGAAAAATCAGGCATGCAACTTAAGGACGTGGTGGATACGTCACAAAAGTAGTTTATTTTAGGCATAATCAGCAACAATGTCGAAAGTTTCCACCTCTATCTCTCAGCGAACCTTACGAGTGTGGATATGTTTCGTCCTAGGCTAACGGAATCGACGTAACATTCATCACACTAACGATAAAGACTTTGCTCAGAAAAGAAGTTGGAGGAAGGCGAGACGTTGTTGTTATTACAATCAATTTTGGGTTTTAATAGCACAAAATTCGGGAAAAAAACCTTATGCAACGCCTGTCAATGCTAAATGGCGTATTTTATTACAAAATATGTAGCAAAACCTTAAAGGCTTTTTGATTTGTTCATGTATAGCACCCTGTGACTCCCTTAGAGACAAAAAGGGCATAATACGCTGGCAGAATATGCATTTTAGAAGTACAGTAGGGCTTGGGACTACTGGCGTGACCCGAAGTCCAGCTCACTCAGCAAGGATGCAATGGCTGATACCCAAATTGGCGCCTTTACCAAAATTGAGAGTTAAACAACTAATGCACTACATAGCCCCTCTCCTCTTTTGAGCGCTGTCCCTTACGCCCTTCTTTGCCAACCTCTCGCGTCAGCTATCACAACGTAGTAGGTACTGTAAGGAAAACACCCAAAAGCCAACCGCGCCTGCCATCGAATGACTAAGTAGCTGAGATACTTGACCTCAAGGTCACTGATCCCTCTTGCCATTTCTACTCCATCTAGAGTTTTATACTTTTTGGAACCGTATTGGTGGGATGAGATAACGGTTAGGTCATCAGGTGTGTCTATACCTAGACGTTGGAACACTGGCCCAAAAGCAGTCATGTAATAAAGGACGGGATTCACCATACTTCCATAGGGGTAGAGTTTCACTTCTATTCCTCCTTGCCACCTTTATTCTCGCTGTAATGCTACCCACCCGTATCCATCTAAGTTCTATCCGAATAGTGGAGAAGTGGAGGAGGCACCGCATGTTCACATACTTGGTATCTTCATGCGGTTACGGCAGACAGCTCCGTAGCGAACTTTTCCAAATTGTTCAAGGTTAGTGTCGCTTCAGCTGTTAATAGCTTTCTAGTAGAACACGAAACTGGTAAACGTCTTTTTTATCCTTTCTGTTAGGAATTTTAAACAAATCTCTCATCCGTAGCACATTTACTCCTTCAGCTTCGCTAATGATTATCATTCAGCAGTGGAAATAAGATTAAAAGTCCTTTAAAATGGGATTCGCTTTCCGCTGCAGCAAAGGTAGCACCCCGAGACTTCACTGAAGACAGAAAAAGGCATAAAACTCGGTCAGAATATTGTATTTGACATGAGGAAGGGCTTGGGGCTACCGACATGGCCCGGAGGCCGGCTCACCCCCACGAAGGTATGCCAGTGGAGACTTTAAGTAGCCCTTTTACCAAAAAGGAGGGTTAATTAAATAACAAACGTATTGCGCATGCGAACTTAGTAATTATTTAAAACGGAAACTAACAAGCACCTTCGTATTCGGGGTTTTTTAAAAACAAACGAAAAATTATCACCCAGAACAACGTGACACTTTCGTGCCTTGCAATGCATTAACATTTTTTACCGAAAATTTAGTCTTTTAGTAATGGTTTTTAAATAAAAACTTTACGGGTACCGATTTTATTCATCGAACGATATTTTTCAAAATTGGTTTGTAACAACATTGTAGCACTGGAAATTATCGCATCTTTTTCATGCTTTGCGGGCACATAAACCATCTCGGTATCGTGGGGATTTACACGAAAGTGTTGAACTCATTTGTCTTCCAAGCACTGCATTCGCTTGACTTGCACACTGCCTGTAATATTCAAACAAAAAATAATTTATTTTGAGGTCTTCTACAAAGTATTAAGACTTTCCCCAAGTTTTGCTTCAAGCGTGAAGAGAAAGAAGCACATTAGTAAAATCCTGTGACGTTCTAGGAGAGCTTTTAAGAACTGAAGGTAGTGCAATGCCTCAGCTTGCCTTTCTCGACATTGGCGAATTCGTTGGTTGAACCTGATGGCATTCGCTACGCGAGCAAAGTCTTTTATCCAAGCCACAGTCTAAGTCTGCCCACTCTTCCACCAAAAATTATTGGAATGGAGGGAGCTGTCTTCGAAGGGGAAGCCTTGTAATCATCCCTATTTTACTTTCCATGGCAAAATATTCTTCCATTAAAGAGCACCCATGTGGTGATTTAATCACTTCTTAAGTTGTTCGTAATTTATCCATCTTCAAGCATCTATATGAAAAAGTGCGTGTGTAGCAGGAAAAACTGGAGGAAGCTGTAAATCCCATGCATGTAGCGCTCCACCTGTACTTGGTGACTTCTACAACGAATGCGGGACAATTCGAAAGTCATTGATAAGGTAGTTCCATGCAAATTAGGCGTTTGTATAAGTCTAATTGTATCTATTAGTCGTAGCTATGGTTTTGTTTTTTCCATTTCCATTTGCATACAATCAACATTCTGTCCTCAATTTTAGATAACTTCTCTAATCTTTCAAGATTGAATAAAATGTTTTTAATAACAAAAGTACTCTTGACTAACATTGACCCAGGCTAGATGTGGGATTTTTAAAAACCATGCCTTCTATTTGCTACGTGACTTGCTTAGTTTACACTGGATTTTGTAGTGTTAACGACCAACTTTTGCTCCTGATGGTCACAAATGTTGAAGCAATGTATGGTTCTAAGCTGCTCTTAAAACTTGGAGCTTGGCTAATGATGACGTGATTACAAGCCTACGTAGAAAATGTACCCGAAAACTGTTAGAATTTTAAGCTCAACAGACTTAACACTTCCAAATTGTAATACGTCTGTTGTTTGTGTTTAACTCGCAGTTTTGGCAAAGGGAACAATTAGGTGCTCCGCCATCGCATCTTTGAGGGGTGAGTTGGCTTCCGATTATATATTCCGCCTTAGTATTATGCCTTCTTTCGTCTTCAGGGAGGTCTCGGATAGCTACAGGGTACTTATGTTCCGATTTGTATAAGCCCTACTTTGTACTAGGTGGCAGTGATGGTCGCACTGCGCCACGTATTGCTACAGGCAAATCTGGTCCATTGTCTCAAGATCTTTGCAAGGTAAATTCATTTATTTTGTCCACCAGGTTTTGAAAGAAATTATTGGTCTTATCAGACGTTTTTATTCTTAAAGTAAATATCTTTGGATTTAAAAGATTTCAGCTAGTGTATTTTGTGCAGGAGGTGCGTTGACAATATAGAGGCGCCTACTTCGAGAAAAGTTACAATACCATCCGTCGTATTTATGTGTACTCTTTTATTGGCAGTGAGACTTCAGAACTCATGGCACCCGGTTCACCAAAATGTATTAAATTGCAGCCGCATATTCAGACCTTCAACTCTCTCCAATGAAAATTGGCCTACTTTTAGCATAAGCTTAGGCGATCACGGCGCCTTGCCCCCATCTCAGCCTATCGTCGCAGTGCTCCTACTGTTCGTGCATGACCAAAAAGCCGAATCCTAATGCACTTTTTGTACTTAAGGCAGGATTTTGGGATATGTTTGCTTCTTGCTTGAGGTTTGAGTATATTAAAATAAAACTTACAGTCCCTATCGTTTTCCTAATTAAGAGGTCATTGAAACAATAGCTGATTTGCGGTCTTGCTGTTTCTATAGCGACATCGGCCCGTGTTTTATTTTCTTTGTGAAATGGGAAGCCACAATGCAATTGCTTATTATGATTTCTGTGTTATCAAAGAACAAAACATTGTGGGTGTTTTACAAAAAAGTAGGTGAACTTTCACCGTTATTTACATTCCAAAAGTCTCAACAACATGGAAATTTTTAATGTACTTCATATAAATCAGGTGGCATCACTAATTTCCATCTTGCCTCAACAGAACCACACTCTAGGGATGGGGTCATTATTAACGCCAAACCTGCGTTGGGTGGTTGATTTGTGTGGTGTGAATAACCTATGTAAATGCATTGATACATTCGCTTTATTCTTCTCGTTAATTGTTGTTCATTTTGAGTCTAGATCAAGTAGTTTTTAAAGTGTAACGGCTTCACGTGGGTGGGAGGAGCGACTTAACTGCAAAACTGGGCTAAAGTGCTGCAAGCCGCAGCTCCTTTCCTAAGCACTGGATTACCGTCCATTCAAGGTAGGAATAGAGTCGCTGGTAATTATACGCCAAAGGACCTAGAAAAAGTGATGATGCTGAAGTTATTTTAGGCATTTGTCCACTATGGCACTGCGGAACTCTTAAATTAGAAGAATTAATCAAGCCATGCTTGAAAGTTCAGATCAGCATCTTCTCCGCTATTTCAAAAGCACTTAGCGAATGGATTGTTTTAAAGTGAATTTTTACTCACAATATTTTTGCTATTCTGCTTTGCGTCTTCCAAGTTCTACCTAAATTCGTACAATTTTATGTGAACCTATTGATGTGGCTTATCTTTGGCGGTCTTCAAAAGATTCCTAGAACAATTTTTATTTGACGCCTAAATTCAAAAATAACATGGATTTTTCGAAAGGGTGAAATATGGGCTGACTTAGCTTTGTGTTTATCTACCTAACCATGGCATTTGTAGCGCCCCTAGACTTCTCTGAAGACAAGAGAAGGTCTAATACTTTGTCAGAATATGTATTGTTGTCGTGCAGTAGGACTTGTGGCTACTGGCATGGGCTGGAGGCCCGGCTGCCTGGCGGAGCTACAAGGCGCAGCCCCTAATTGGCTCGTTACCAATACCGAGAGTTAGACCGACAATTAAAGCACTGCACAACATCTTGCCAATTCGATGTTAGCAACTTTGTTTCCAAATGGCTAAGTTGAATCGTTTACGCTGCAGAAAGTGAATCTGTATGAAGCTGGAAACAAATCAAACGTGATCTATGTCTATTTACGAAATTCAGTTCAGCAGGAACTGCACACGCATATAAAGTGAACTGAATAAAAAGTTTTATTTACTTCCAGTAACTCCCGCCATTACCTTTTTCATACTAAATCTGCAATTTTATGTCAGAGAATTACTCTTTTCTTGTGGGTCAAAATTCGGGATAAAAGCTTATTAGTTCGGATTTAACACAAATATTGCGTGCTTGAAAGCGTATTGGGCAATTAGAGAAGTTTTCACATAGTAAGTCCACTTCTCCCTTTTTTTACCTTAAAATAGTGCAAGACAATATTCTCTCAATATTCTCATTGAAAATGAAACCAGATTTGGGGGAAAGGGTTTCATCACGTACGTAAGTGGCCACGGAGCCACAAGCCTTCGTACACACACCCACGAAGTCATCCTGGCAGAATCCAAGCCCACGCATCCACACACGATCAGACTTGCTACGCTCCCTTTGGTGTCTAATCCCCTCTCCCCTCGTGTAACCATCATTCACCGGGAAATCTGCCCTCGCACAAGCCTGAAAGTAAGATGAATTTGGTGCCAGGTACTATTCCGAGACCCCGAAGCAGTGTCTAGAAATAGAAGTAGTCAGCTAGAATAACTAAGATTAAAGCATCCCATTCGGTTTCTAAGAAATCCGAAACTTGAGGAAAAGTACGCATTGTTCTAAAACAAATAATGGCTGATAATACGACTTCCCCGCAGTTTTTTACAAGCTGTATGCACATTTCGGTGTTTCCATAGGCGTCATGTTCACTTGACCTTTAGCAGTCCATTGTGGTGTTTAAACATTCATGCCTTTGTCTGTTGGAGTGCTTTGTTAGTGTACACACAAAGATTAGATCGAAAAGCGTAATTAGCCCTACTCTACCTTAGGTGAGAGTGCTTTTGAGCTGAGGTCTCGAGATCACGGGGTGCCCTTTTTGTCCCTCTAATATGCAACCGTGAGTCAAGGTCAAGCACAGTTGACACTAAATGATCCGTTTTCGTTTTCTGTACATAGCTGGAAGTTTCGAGAGCCTTCTCCATCAGACCGTGATATGGGAAAGCTCACAATATACTGCTTTGAAAGAAGTACAACTGAGCATTTTCATTTGTATTATATGATAATTATTTCCATACGTACAGATATACAGACTTTCATAGAATATGAGAAAAGTAATGCATTCGTTAGAATACAAGGGGTGTTTTAGCGCGAATCAAAAACGGTTTAAAACACACTGTTCCATTAGAATATTTGTTTTTTTGGTTCTGTACTCTCCATCCTTCCTGCGAATAGGAAGTCCTACGAAAATATTTAACCGAATGCCTTTCCAGAAGCCTATCGTAAAAAGTTTTTTTGAAGCATTCATAAATTATCGTAATATATACGAATTCCTTATCCGTTTGCCTTGTTTATTATCGAAGGAGAGGAAATAGGTAAAAACTGAGTTCCATCTAATTAATGTTTAAAGCCACTTCCGTTCTGAAAAGAAACCAATCTACTTGCCATATGGAAGATTCAGTTCTAAATAAGTTGCAAAATTGGGTTAATCGAGATCTGAAAGCTGTATTTGTCAATTGCAGATAAATTGTCTAACTTCGTTTTCGGTTACATTTTTGGGCATGAGACCTGTCAACCCAACGAAAGGACGAAAACTGGCCTACCCCCGGGCTTCCAGGTCACCTTCACTCCCCTTTGCATAATTTTTTAACTGACCTTTAGAAAACCGCTAAATCTGCCGAAACTAAATGGTATTTTGAGGGAGCGATTTCAGATTAATACATTGAGAAAGTTGCTCTTTAAAAATGCTCCATTTAGGGAGAAATATTTTCAAGCAACAACACCATTCCAAAACTTGATTAAATTTGGCAATTTAGCTTAAGTGACAAAGCAAGCAGCCCAATTTTATAGATTATGTAAAGGTTGATTAATCTCCCACGCTCAGAGGAGGTTAGTATGGCTCAAACTTTTGCTTGAACCTTCAAGTGGATAGCAGTACCTACAAGGCAGAAAGAGAGAAATTCTTTCATGTCATATTATTCCATTCCCTACATTTTCAATTATCTCCAAAATTAATGCATTGCTGAAAAACGTGAAGTGTCGTAAGGGAAGTTTTTGTTTTAAGATTGTGCTATGTTGTCAGATTGCCTCAAAGGAATAATTTAGATGACTTAAAACACCGATTGCTAGATCAATTTCGTTTTCCAAGAAAATGAGATCTCCTTATAGCCTTCCGCTGGCCTCCTTTAACACCCTATTCTCTGCATTCACGGTGTATAGTAGTGACGTGTATGTTTAATGTCAGTTTTTTTGGCATCCGGTGGTTACATCGAGATTACGACTACCTTTCAATCCATTCCATCAGCTGATAGGTGAGGATGTAGGCTGGGTATTCTCCTCTCACCCCTAACACCATTTTATCCCTTTGGGGAAGGTAGGGTTGTTAGCTGCCTCAATATAGACTCATGAACAATAGACCAAGAAAAACTCTATTTTAGGCTACCCTCTTTGCAAAGGATATGGTCATAAATAGTTGGTTTCAATGGAAATTTAGTTATAAAGTTGCCTAAGATGACTCAACTCGAATGCACTACCCAGAGTGTCCAATACCTTCCGTATATTTGCCCGAATTTTATGCATCCCCAGACATTAAATGGGTCAAAATGACCTTTCAGGTTGGTTTATCGTTCTAAATTACTGTTTATATACGTTGGCCTACGGCAAAAGCGGCAAAAAGGGTAAGAGGATAGGCATAAGCTCCATAAAAATAGAGAGTGGGGAGAAATGTCAATTGCTCCAATTATTAGAGTGGATACGATTGCAAACTGTTTTGTCGCGTAGGTGTAGCTTGAAGTGGCTAACGCCATGACACTATCAAGATGCATATAACAATTTTTGACCTCTGGTTCAACTTCCGCAGAAAGCCTAGGAGCCTCATTTGGGCAGCTTCAATTCACGTAGTGCTACTTTAAGTATCTAACAAAGCAAAAAGTAGTTATTTATTCTCCTCTTTATTAGTCTAACCTTAAACGTATGTACTAAAATTTTAATATATAAATTTTAAGGCTTTAGATAGTGTAAGTGTTCCTCAATGCTTACAACAGTTTTATTTCAATACGCAGTAACCTAAAGGCGTCTGAAAGCCAATTTGAAGAGATTAGCACTTGCTTAATATGAACCTCTGGATTCACTTTTTGTTGTAAGTTTCTTTTTTCTATGATAAAGTCTCACCAAACGTTTGAACTCCTCTAATAACGCTTCCTAAATTGATATTCAGTATATTTGTAATGAGCTGGATGTTTGTGTAAATCACGGTTTTGGCGACGGGCCATTTGGGGGCACCGTTATTGTATGTTTACTAGGCGGGCTGACCCTCGGGCCATGCCAGTAGCATCCAAACCCTTCTCTAGGCCGTGAAAACATATCCTGCCCTAGTACTACGATCCTCTTCGTCTTCAGAGAAGTCTCGAGGTGCCGCTGTAGTGGCAGCAGAAAGCTAATTCCATCCTAAAGGCCATCTGTCTTGATTTTCATTGATAGATGATAAACCTTAGCGGGGCGGAAGAAGTGCATATTGCTGGGGATGAAAGAATCGATGAGGATCCATGACAGAAGAACCGAAGATGCCGTCTATCTATGGCAACCACCCCAGTCCCTTGTTTTGCAGGAGAGATATTAGCATTTGAAATGAAACCAGCCGTGAACCATCTAAACTAGTTCTTTGCGGAGCTGCCTACTGTATTCGTGTGGAAATATCAAATCTGTGAACACGCGATTCCCCTCCCACTTCTCAACTAGCAATATAGAATCCAGATAGGTATGGCTGGGCAGCTCTGAAGTGAGAACACTGTTACAAGGGGGATTAAACGCCAAACTCCACCTTACGGAGCAATGTTACATCTCGTCCTTTGTTCCTACGACCGGAGATGAACAACCAACCCACTCCCTCGTCCCCCATTATAGTTCCCGTACAGGATGAAACTCCATTTGCAGTAGAATTGGCAAGAGGGATCGGTAACATTTCAGTCAAGTATCACCTTAGATACATTGAAATTCGATGACAGGTACGGCTGGCTCGTAAGTGTTACTCTTAGAGCACTGATTATGTTGCGATAGCTGACGCGGAAGGTTGACCAAAAAGTGGGTGGGGGACAACGCTCAAAAAAGGCGAGAGGCTATGTAATACTTTGGTTATTTGCTTAAGGAGCCACTTAGGGGCTCCACCATTGTATCATCATCGGGTGGGCTGGCTTTTGGGCCGTGTCAGTAGCTCCATGCCCTTCTGTGTGTCGAGCATATATATTCTGCCCCAGTATTACGTCTTCTTTCTTCAGGAAAGTCTCGGTGAGCTGCATATTTCCCATATATATATATATATAATGAACAAAGTTAAATTTGTTCTTTACTTATGGTAAATGGCTAATTAATATGAGATGTTTAATAAAAAGGAGGAAAATGTCCAAAAAACTTCAATATTCATTTCATTGCCTATCCATTCTTTGGACTGAGATTTTCCGCAGGTAGTCTGTAGTCCCCGCCCATAGTAGACTACGCAGATGCCCATCAAAGTAGAATTATTCGTCCAGTGGAAAACGCGACTGTTTTATGCACGATATCAAGCGCGGTTCTGCTGGGTTTGCATTGAAGTTTAGTAATGAAAATATCTTTGCCTTTATGACGTAAACTTTCGTGGGTACATGCGGAATCCGTTGCCTGTGATTGATAAAATATCTTACCATTTACCTTTTACTTGATCTAATTTTCCATGCCCAGATAGTCGCCCTGATTTTTCCGAAGTGGTTGTAAAAGCACCGGAAAATTGTCGCCATTGTGGAGCCAAATTTCTTTACTGCGCTGCTAGTTTAATGTCATGAATAATTACCTCTGAGTGAGCTTGTCATTCGCATTAGCTTGACTGTGACATTTAGAGAGCGAAGGAATATTTTGTTTGTTGTCCCTAACTCTTCTAAATAAATAGGAAAATCGCTTTCACCGGACTTTGCACATTATCACTTTAAATAAACGCTGTGCTTCTTCCTCGCACTAATTTGTGCTTAAATTACTTTTACTTTCTCTGCTGATAGCTCCTGATGCCCGGTAGAAGCGAGTGTCATTACTTTGGCTACAACAGCTCAGCCGTAGAGGGGAGTAAGTTATTACAAAACCAAGACAGTTACCTCTTCTTGGATGACAACGACTCCTGGGGCATTCTAATGGTACTTTATCCATTATAATCGGTCTAAACTACCTACCGAAAGGTATCAGCTATCTCAGGTTCCCGTGATGCACGAATATTTATTACCGTGACAACGTGAGGGTCAAGTAAGCTTGTTGGGTTGGAAACGAAGAGAATGGAAAAAGATTTAGGTATAATGTTTTGTGTTTGAAGCCCAACTAGTTTCAACTTGCCTGCTGGTCCGGTCGGGTGTGCACCTGGCAAAACCGTGGATGTAGTTTGCATGATTTTTAATGCACAATTTCCCCTCTACACCCCACACTTCATCACCTACAATGTCGTACCTTTATCAGCCTTACCACTCTGCCTATGTGCGAAGCCACGCAAAAGCCCTTCGTGTGTGGTGTCTTGCTCATTCCCGACCGCCCTTACTGTTGCTGCTCTCTACTGTGCTCAAAACAATAAGTGCGCTTTCCTGCACCATTTACGTTTTTAAGTGTCTTCTACGCAGTTTAGGTTCAAAGAAACGCCTATCATATATCTATTATAAAACATTTTATCCCGATTTGGGGGCTCCGATTCTAAGTCAAACCAGGTGCACGGTTTCATGTTTGATGAACAATTAAGCCATGCTTGTCAGAAGACCAAATCGTGTTGTATTGATCTGAGTAAAAATGTGTCTGTCGACCCCACTTTTTTTGAAGTGTTAATTCCAACGGGGTTGAGGACAATCGAGTTTCGGTAACAGGATTGCCCTTATTCAGTACAAGATGTCACGGATAGGTTGTGTGCAAAACTTACACCATATTGCACTATTTACCCCGTTAATCATAAATGTTGCGAGTGTGTTTGTATGTTCAAAGTGTGGTGGGGCCAGCTGTGCTTGTGTCACTGAGTGTTCGCAACCGACCCTGGATGTTGTTGTGTTTGCAAGTACCCACGTCACTGGCACACAAGCCTGTCCTCAAATCTCAATCACATCATTCCTGTTCATTTAGCCTAGGTTAGGAAGAGAAACTTAACGCCTTTTGGCTTTCATTTTCCCTCATTTGTGATCTTGAACTTGTTTATGATCATAAGTCCTTGTGTCAGTCTGCACGACTATCTTAATTAAGAAGAGGGATAATCACGAAGCTGTAGCAGATTTGTCATAAATTGCCATATAATGAAATCACTGAACTATTTTGGTTTTTTACTAAATAACCCGTAAAAAATATTTATCAACAAACCGTCACTAAAGGTCATAAGTCTAGATCGGGCTGCAGGTGCAGGTTCTCACAAGGAGGCAAAAATCACCGAGTCCACACAAGCAGATATTTTGCGCTTTATAGGTGTAAATAGTGGTATTAACTGTACTCTACTCTGTTTTTTTTTATCAAAATTGTATGTCTTTGGGGTGGGCACCGCTTTTTCCCCACCCAACACGTATGGTGTTATGCTTCACTGTCAGGCCCACTGCATGGGCAACCAGTTGATTGATAGGAGCGAAGGATTGGGTGCACAGACTTCAATGCCGCCTACCACACGCGCACCATCCTTGGCTGGGCACATACATGTGCCTCTTTTCGGGATTGTGACGTGTATTTTCCAAATCACTTGAAATATGCTTCATACCATCGCCCTCATCAATTCTGTGTTGAGCGCCTGATTGTGCACGACAACTTCCAGCTAGCGCCTAATAGCTAATCTCCGCAGTTTACATCAGAAATGGACCACCGTGTCTGCGGGCACGCAAGTGTAAGCATATGCCAGTTTTCCGGTCAAATCACTTGAGGCACCAGCAATTAAGGCCTCAGTTGCGCATCTTCTCGAGAAAGGGAATAGCAGAAATGCTGGTGTAGGTGATGGTGTGCCGTGAGAAAATCCGCTTCATTTTACTAATGCGCTAACGGTGGCACCACGTGATCCGGTAGCTCATTTTACCTGCCTGTACACATATTATCAAGGGAGGGTGTGTGCTACGCATTTTGCTACAGTTACAGCAGTTAATTAGGTTACCCTACTGCCTTAATTCTAACACACTGTGTAACAAAACTTACAATTAGATGTCACTTCAACCTTTTCGATCAATTTCCACTTTCCATCTGCGAAAACCTTGTACAGTTGCAACGGCCTCCTCATAACAAAGACCACTTCACTAAGCACAATTCCAGCAAAATAGTTTCATGTATATGTATTTTGGTAAAGATCATAACGGATATTTGTTGCGAAACTTCAATCAGTAAAGTAGCTAAGAGACAAATATTAAACTCAAGAATTTCCTAAACCTCTCCGATGGTGATCAAGCGTAACTTGGTGACTTTTTATTCACAAATGCATTTACCACCACGCATCGGCTTCTTTTTTTCCGCCACCCATATTGTTTTGGTGAAAGGCACCACCCATGGAATAATGTGTTGCGAGAAGGCGTGTGCATGCGCTTGCTCTCGCACTCGTTAGCCTTCAATGAAACATCCTCCACCTGTCAGGGCGCCTACACGTGTCTTATTTACAGACGCCCTCCTTCACTGCCTCCTGTGGAGTGGCGACAAAAAATTTATATGGTCCTCTATTGTGATTGGCACTTGTGGGTAAAATCGTTAAAATACAACTGGTTTCTTCTCAAGCAAAGGAAAGATGGTCTAACCTTGCAGCTACCATTAAGAGTGGGGGTTTTTTGTGGCACATTAGTTTCTGTGCTTGCTTGTAGAAAAAATAAAGGTCCGACGACTAAAATCAGTGCTCAAATCACTTGGCTCCATCGATAGACAACATATTTGCAAGTGTCTCTGCCATTATTAACTCCACGCGGGTAGGATTTCCCCTTCGTTCTTCCCATAGAAAGCCACATTTTGAATTGTAATCAGAAATAGCTTCCTTGCATGACTTTTAGTTCTTAGGGATGGCGGGTCTTAGCTCAGATAGAGCTCTTACGTAAACGGATTGCGACTTTTTGTCTTTTCGTGTGTGAACATTCGTTTAACCGATACTAAGGTCACAGTGGCCGCATGTGCCAACAAAATGTCAGTTCTGGTTGGACAGATCAGCACGTCCAAATGCTATCACCAATGCTGCCTTCATATGGAACCGATAGTGGTAGCCAAAGGTATATTTTAACCACCCCACTGAATAAAAAGTTCACAGCACGCGAGCTAACAGAACAAGCCACATTTTTATGAAATTTTGCTGGTCTGTTCATTTTGTAAGAACACTGATTCACCTGAGCGAGAAATAAGTCCCGGAGAACTGAGCACGATGGAGGTCATAGATGCGCATCGTTTTCACGTTTACGATACAAAGAATAATGTTGCGAAATTACAACTACTAGTTGAAAATGTCGTTTACCTAGAGGGAATAGACTAGTCAGATATGCTTGGGATGCCAGTGCCAAAAGAGTATCAGTTGTACCTTTACAGTTCCGATAGCCTTGGAAATTATTTTAATCAAGCATAACTGGTAGACATGTCCGACTATCAACCTTTTTTAGTACATTGACTGATTTAATTTCATGATGCTATTAAGGAAACTAAAGGGCCCACTTTTGCCAATGACAGATAAAAGACTACGCGCTTAATAATTCCCTATATTATTTATCTTTGTGCCCGGAACACGACGATATGGATTTACTCGCTCATGTAGTCTCCGAATTGTCGCTAGACTTAATCTGACAACCATGTTTACATTTCAATGGAACTGTTTGGCTCTTGTAGGCTTAACAACTGTAAGGGTTGGAAATATTCCATTTTCTCAAATATTGCTCACCTTGAATGCAAAATACACTCAAAACGCTTAGCAATGGCCCTTGCCACAGTGGGATTTGTGTCTAAATTTTACAAAGATTGAGCGCTTTTTGTTCCCCACCACAAAGTAATCACTGGTATACAAGCATAAGCAAGTACGCACAGGCGTCATTCAAACAACGGGTCAGCTGTTGGGTCCACAGTTGATTGGGCACGCACCCAAAAGTGCACAATAATAATTCAAATCGGTAAGGAAAAAAAGTGCAATGACCATAAAATAACACATCACAGTATGAATTTAGTGATTTTCATAAGTTGGTATCAACAGGTAGCACAATGGTCTGCGAGACCTCGACCTCTTATGAAGCACCACACCACGCATTCGATGGTGTCGACGACGCGTGCGCACAGATAAATGGTAACATGCCAAGGCAAACGGCTCAATCCCAAAACTGCCCCACCTATTCCACAGCCTGTAAAGATGATCTAAAAATGGAAGCATCGATTTTTCTGTCACGTGTAGTGCTATACAGAGGGATTTCGGCTGCCAATACTGAGGTCCCCGGAAGATTTTGTCTCTTATCCATGTTATTTGTGCCTTTGTTCCATTACACCTTTTCATCCCTTAACCATAACTAGTGATTTAAAGACAATTATTTTGATTGGCAAATTTTCAGTCGCTTTATAAACAAACATGAGATATGAATAACTGCATACGAATGAGCTCGTTTATATGCATGAAGTGGTATGAGTTAATGCATAAGTGACGGAACCACACACAGAGAGGAAAGGAAGGAGAGTAGATCTAAGAAAATGAAGAGCTGGGAATCACTATTTGTCGGTTTGAAAGGCGGTGGAAAAATAGCTGTGATTTTTAATGCATTATCACGAGGATAATTGTGGGAATTGGAAGAGAGTAGGGTAGGAAAAACAAAGTGAGCAACGTCATGTGTTTGACTAACATAGGTGGGAAGAAAACTTAAACTTGGAGACATACCTTTGAGATTGCAGTAACAAAGCAGTCCCACAGAGTTGCGCCGTTCGGTGATTGCCGTTGCATTTTTGTTTGCTTAGGATCGTAGCGCGTCCAGACAGCGATTACGTAGACGGATACCACACCCCTACGAAGGCCGACCTGCAAGTAATGCAGCTTCGGGATTGGGAGGGAGTAGGATGGATGCATTCGGTTGTGTTTAACTATGACACGCGGAAAACAAAATGGTGTTTTATTGGCATGAAGAATGCTACACTCCAAGGAACGCACGAATGTACCCAGAAAAATGCATCTTGCAGTCAGCATTCGTCTGAGGTAAATGAGAGGATAAGCCTGTGACTACGTAAGGAGTTTTACTGATGACGGTGAGGGCTATGAATATTTTGAGGTTTGTAAGCACGGATTACTTGTGTAAATACAACATGGAAGCGGATAAGACGAGGAGGAGTAACAAGAAAGAGGAATAACGAGGAGTAGATGGAACACACTGTTCCCTAATGACGCAACTCGGGTACATTGTCTAGACTGCCGAAAACAGACTTCAACTGATTCTCATAGTTGTCAATGTTGCGCCGAAGAATATCGAGGCAAGGTCCAAGGAGACGCTCAAAACTGCCTACATCGAGAAGAGCCAACTTTGTTCGGGTAACTGCATAGGCAGAGGCGGCGCGAGGGTGTTTGGTCAGCAGAGCAAGCTCACCAAAGTAACCTCCCTTCTTGATGCGAGTGAGTTCAGTTTCCTCATCTGACCCTGACTTTTTCATGGTTATTCGAACTTCACCATCCTCAACGAAGTACATTTCATCACCTTCCTGTCCCTGACTAATGATCTTTGTGCCACCCTCATAAATTTGCGTGTGGAGAGCGTCGGCAATGCTCATTCGTTCGTAGGCACTGAGGCTCTGAAGAATGGGCACCTGGTTAAGTAGCTCCTCGTACATTTGCCTCTTTTTGAAAGCACTCTTTAATACGATACTCCTAAATACTTCCCGAGTCATTGCCCACAAAATCCCAGGAGTGGTGGCTTGAATTGTAGCTGCTCGCGGCGTGTTATACATAAGCGCAAGTTCACCAAAAGATCCAT
Source organism: Echinococcus granulosus (assembly GCF_000524195.1). Lineage (NCBI taxonomy): Eukaryota > Metazoa > Platyhelminthes > Cestoda > Cyclophyllidea > Taeniidae > Echinococcus > Echinococcus granulosus. The sequence goes on from NW_020170381.1 coordinate 3,068,478, forward strand.
TGTTATCGTATTGTCCAACTTTTTTCTCAACACCATCCACTTTCACAATAATGTCATAAACTCCTTTTTCGATCACGTAGAAGTTGTCACCATCTTCGCCCAGAGTAATGACCTTTTCCCCAACGTCCACCTTCCTTTCAAACATGGCATCAATGACATCCCGCATTTGATCCTCATCGAGGCACCTAAAAAGCAGAATTCCCTTGGTCGCATTGGCCAGTCTTTGTCGTTGTTCGTCTGTTTTCTCATAAACGACCTTTTCAAATTTGTCTTCCTTTTCCGGATCATAGCTCTCTGCTGCAACGCCTTGACGACGCCTAGCTCGAATTGGAGGTGCCATAATCTCCTCCTCGCTTTCGGCATCTTCGTTTTCCTTCTGTTGGTTTTTTTTCATTTCAAAATATTCCGCTGCAAAATTTATAATATTCGATGGCCGGTTGCGCAAAACAGCAACTGTGAAATCCTGAAGTATTTCACGCAGGCCTGCTGGCACGTCAACAGTCTTCTTCGACATTGGGTGTGGAGGCGTGTGCGTGCGGACGTGAGCGCGGGAACGGGTGAATTCTCTCCACCACTGATCAGTGAAAAGGATTAGCCAACTTCACGGCCCGACAGAATCTGCGATCCCTGCACACGTTATTTGCTAGCTTCGCGTTCATTGGCAGTCACCACTTGTCTAGCGTAGACCAATCACCTTCAAGGTTAATGTTAGCTTGCTACCACGTGCGCTTATTACCGCGACTGGGTTGCATGCGCACACCTCTTCGAGTCCTGATTGGTCGCCTAAGGCAGCCATGTTTTCACTACCATTAAGGTCTCGACTGCACGTAACACCACGTATGGCTAATCGAAGTATGCTGGTCCTGCCCACCAATTCTGTGCTCTCTTATGTGGGTCCACAGCGAATGAGCTTGAGATATTCGGCTGAGAAATGTTCAATTATGAAACTTTAAAGTTATAATCCTTCGATATATCTGTATAAATCGTCGATTTCGCTGTAACTCAGAATATGGTAACAATGTGTTATCACTGCTCTGATGCGTTCTGTTAGTTTGAATCACATTCCAGTTGACTGCACTTTCTGATTACTGGCTGCGAAAGTAGTAAAAATTACTCCATTCTTAGCTGAATTTCTCCTTCTGTGATTGCTCAGGCTTCTTAACACTCATGCATGCAATGGCTGGTGCACCTACTTGGTAGCACATCAAGCGTGGTGAAGACGTTGCGTATACAACTAGTGGATGGTTGTTCCCTTCAGAATAACACTATCGGTTTACCCTTGAGTGAATATGAGACCCTAGCTGGGAGGTTTTTGTTATTTTGAGACGTAATTATACTGTCACACAAGTCCCCAACCACATCCTTCGCGATGCATAAACAGTTTGTCGACAATTGTTTAAAATTTGGGCCTAAATATTGGGCATCTTGACCATCCATGCATGCAATTCGGCGTAGCCATCAGGCGCTAAGGTGTCAGCTGGTTACCAGTATGCTTTTACCCTCTCTTATGCCACCGACATGCCCATTAGCGAATGCCATCACCAACCCAAACTATTCGATGTTTATCGTCTGGTACTACAGTGCGACCTCTGCAGTAGTTGACAGCCATCCGAGCTCACCTAGTTGTCAACTTATGAACCAAATTTATCTCATTTCTCCAAATGATCTAGTGTTACGTTTTTTCATTGCTCTCGAAGATGCCAAGGAAATGTTACAAGGTTATTTAATTAAAATGACATTATTAGTGCCTACAGACATGTTGCCTAATTCGCAGTATCAGATCCTTCAATTAATTGATGGAGCTTTGTAAATGCCTCACACTCACAACAGTAGTTGCAACCCATTCGTTTCTTGAGCAAATTCTCTTCCACAAAAGTCGATTTCCAGATCCGAAGATGATGCAAATACCAGGTCTATAAGCGCTGTGGTTCCGGTTCTTTGTGGGTGAAGTGAATGTTAAATTTTCAATGCTTTTTCTTCTGACTTGGTCCAATTCAAATTAGGGACCAATCTCACTTATATATTGCCTTGCCCTTCGAAACAGTCACCACATGATTTGGCTCCAAAATGAATGCCAAGCTAGACAAAGAAATTTTACGCTTTTGTGTAGCTAGCGGATGTGTCGAGTTACGTAGATAGCCAAACCTTGTTGTATGATAAGGCATCTATTCTAAACGCATTCTACTTGCAGTCCTTTGCGTTTCACTCACAACTGTAAGCCAAGGTATTTTAGCACTTGCCTGTACATTTATTGAAATCCTGTGAGGACTTCCGACACCACCATTGTTCTCGTGAAGTAAAAGCGGTATCCAGTCCCTTAAAGTATGTGCAAGCTGTGAAGTTTTGTAGTGGAACATTGTTTTGTTTAAACCGACTATTCGGCAAAATATTGTATCAAAACGCACAGATTTTTAAAATCACTCATACTAGATGAATTTTTTTTCTCATAGAAGATGGGTGCATAGAATGCACAGCATACATGGTCTGCCAAATGATACCGGTATTACGAAATGGTTAAAAGATTGCCCTAATGTGGGATTGGATGTGATGCCTATTTTGTATTGCTTAGATTGGATTGAACTGACTGTAAGAGATTTATCTGCCTCCTTCCCAGATTTACTGGAAAAAAAAGTGAGTAAAAGCCTAAACGTTCCTTAAAAAAACACCTGCCTGACACGTTCTCCCTACAATCCAGAACGGAGCGACGCCACACTTAGGTAATGATTTGCATAATTGATGGAAAGTTTAGTAAATCATGGAGGAGCTGAGTAGAAGTTTTCTCAGCATTAAAACTTTTTAACTTTGAGGTGGTAATTTGAAGTAGTAAAGTCTAGTTGGTCCTTAAAAACAATCGCACACTAGCGTCAATTTTCAACCCATCGCCCTAACAGCGGCATAGGGTATTGTGAACCGACTCTTCACTTTGCTAAATAGTAAATTTATCAAATTCAGAAAAACTATCGCCAACTTCACCACGAAAGTCCACATTCATTGAGATCTTTGTTTCCAACCACAGGGAAAAGTAATATGATGGCATTGAGAAAACGCATGGGAGGTACGAGTTTATGCACTGCATCTATCTGTGCTTTTACATTTACTTCGATTTATTTGTGCAGATTCCGGGAACTTTCATCGGTTTCACAAAATGAGAGCTAAAACTGAATTCAGGAAAATATTCGTGTTCAAACGATGTATTTAATCGGATTAATTGTTCCCACTTAATCTTAAAAAGGGCCGTGCTGCGCCACGGAAGAACTCAATCCATAGTCACATCTTAATTGCGTTTTGAAGTTTTAATTTCCCACTTAGTGATTATTTAAAAGCATTTTTATGAAGGTTGCAACTGGTGCTGCAGGCAGGTCACGCATCCACCTCACCTACTACGGCTTAGCCGCGGCAGACGAGCAAACTGCAAGGCTGTACACCCACTTCCGAGTGAGCATCGCAGAGGCAAATATAAGACATTAAAATAGGCAGGCAGCTTCTTTTTAAGGTTCGGTTTCTTAAACGTATGTTTCATTTCACAGATAACTCGCCTGCACATTTTACTAATCAGTCTGGTGAATTCTCACGAATTTCAGGCATTCCCCATAAACTAAAAAAACTCCATGTGCTTTCCGAAAATCTCCAGTTTTTCCACTTTTAAATGCCTAAAATTATTTTCCCGGTTCACCATTACTTTAATTTACGCTCCCGACAACATTCTGATATCGTTTCTGAGGTTGACGCGAATGTATAATTTCCACTTGGGTAGGACAGTCGTTCCATAGAAGGGCATTTAATAGTAAAAAGCAACTTTCTAATAATATCTGAGTTTAACCGGCGGTGCAAAACATTATCCCAAACGCACTTTAACTAAATCCTTTCTCTATAATGTAACCTGTGTTTCTTTATGCCCACATCACATCAAGCGGCATTGTGCGACGGAGTGTTTACATTCCTAATACTTAAATGATCATAAATAAGGAAAAAAAATTGCATTAGCCGTAAATAGAGGGAGGGGAAGTGTTTGTAATTCGTTACAGAAGCGAATACGTTCGAGACAAAACCATTTAGCATAGTGGTTTTCTTAGAGGTGTCGCATTGCGAGCATTCCCTTGGTAATACCATTCCAAGAATTCCCACGCGACTATAGTCCGATGGCCACAAAGGCTAAAATAATTCACCAAGACATCAATTCAATTTCAGCGAAGTCAGTTGGGTAGGCATTGTGTTAACTGACTTTCACAAGTGTATTTCGCATGCATCACAGACCAAAAGACTACTTGATTTCCCTAGAAGTAACAGGATTATAGCGACCAGTAGGAGGAGGACTACTTCCGGCGATTTCCCCTAGGCGTTCTTAGTAAACGGTTTCCGTCTCTTTTAAAAATGGAAACCTAAGTTCTTCATACCTCACTAACAACAAAAGGCCACAAGATAATCAATTCAGGGGAATAGTGGAAACCGAAAAAAGACGGTATGAAGTATCCACTGTCCATTTGAACCACTTTTAGAAAAATTTGTACTTTTATGTGTGCATTTTAAGCATTAAGTACTTCTAGAACGTTTTAGAAAATACTTTGGAAGACGTTTTATTCGCTTAAGGTGTCAAATAGAGGACTTACTATAGTTATTTTTTTGCTAATATTGTCGTTAAAAAATGATAATGCATTGAAAACCCGCCTGGCAATAGTACATAGCCTATAAAAGTAATCAAGGAACTGAAACATTACCAAATTTTGAAAAAGATGAATATTTAAAGGCATATCCCACGTACTGTGAGGGGTTGAACTCTTGATAACTAGTGATGTAACGTATAATGAATTCGCAGGTTGTACTAACTTTTCTTGGAGTAATAATTCGAGCCATATGATTTTGCTAAGATTACTACCACTTCCGTTCGAATTTCTGGTACAACGTAGCTACGAGATGAGTGCAGTGATCAGGTTTTTATTTAGATACACCTTAGAGACCGCATGGTGTAATTCCATTTAGTGACAAGGCCCTGTGATCATGCCTGTAGCTTTCCAATCCTTCTCTACGTAAAAAATGAAGTCCCCTCCGTACTGGTATAGCTCAGTTCAACTTAAGGGAAGAGTGGGAGCGCTTCAACATGTTCCGGACGGTTGACTTACGATAAGTACCTTAAAGACATGCAAAAATCACCCAATCAAAAAAATTATAAACTTCTTTTCTGTCTGCCTTGCAAGATATTGCCGTAAAAATGCTTATAATAGTCACTTAAGATTATCGTGCATAGGTAACTTAAAACAAGCCCAGAAAAAAAGAACTTTTGACTGGCTTTCATTTTTATACAAGGAATTTATCTTTTGGGTACAGTATAGGTGGTCTGATAGTATGTTTAAACACACGGGCCCCTGACTCCGCGTGGGGTGCAGATCCGCAACACCCAGCCCTTCTCTACGTTACTTGCACATGTCCTTCACAGTACTTTGGCTTGTCACGTCTTTAGGGAAGATAGAGGCATTGCAGTGCCTCGAGACTTCCCAGAAGACGAATGAAAACTTAGGCCTCGGGCAAAATACGCATCGTCGAAGTACAATAGACCCAAGGGCTTAATTACGAAGCTTCTGCATAGCACAAGTGCACTGATTGCACCTTAAGGCATAGTTTGTTCTCTGCTACTTTAAATATTAGGCTGGTTTTGAATTAGTATTTGCTAAAAATTCATAAAGCCTTAAAAATGGGTAAAATTGTCAAGTTCATATTAATTTTACGATTTTTTCGAGATAGTGGATGACAAAATCTTAATTTAACTTAATAGTCCTAATTGTAAACGTATCTACGATAAATGCACTACAATCGTTGAAATGAACACGCAGATCTCCTTGTTTTTTTAAAATAGTTAATCAAGGTATTGCATCGAGCAGTTCGGGCGGGTTTCCGTTAGGGAACTTCTGTTGTGTGCTCTCAGGTGGTTATGGCTGGCTCAAGTCTTGCTATCAACCGTATAAAAAAGGAGCTTTTGGAGTTGCAAAAATCTACTGATGTAAGAAGAGACCATTATATATACCCCCTCAGAATGCTGATAATCCCATTGAAATCTATGCAGAAGCCGATAACATAATGAAACTGCGTGGTGTTATAGTCGGTCCGCCGGATACGCCCTATGCTGGGGCAAAGTTTATGTTGGAAATAATAATACCAGAAACCTACCCTTTCCTGCCTCCAAAAGTTTGTTTTTTCATAACCTAACCTCCTGTAGGTCAAGTTTCTAACGAAGATCTGGCATCCGAACATTAGTAGCGCTACCGGTGTCATTTGTCTGGACATACTGAAGGACCAATGGTACATCATTATCAGATCTAATTTGATGTTTACTACCGATCTTATCAGCTTTCATGTGCATATGGCTTTTTGCTATCGCTAATTAAGCTAACTGGCCTAGACTCATGTTTTTTTCACGGATGCATTAATGTTTTTACTGCTGCACTTTTTTCTCTGTAAGACGTTGGTCCTAAAGAATATGGAAGACTATTTCTCAATCTCACTAGTAGACACCTGTCCCGCTAGAATATGTCGAGTTTACTCTTATACGTTGTCATAGGTTTACGTTCACATGAAGTAGTTGCTGTAAATGTGGTAACTTCAAGTGGCACTTCTTAGTTTTTGAATTTTTTTGCAATATCCTTCAGCCGACCTGTTTTGAATGATGGTATCATCTTTTGAACCACTTTTCGTCCCCACTTAAGCTAAATCACCAAAGGTGGCAAATAGGTCCGTCATGGTCATAAAATCTATGCTCATCAGTTATTGATACCTCTATACTATTTGCTCTGGTTGTTAACGGTCTTCTGAAAATGCACAAATTTTTGAAATTATTTTTTGTTGCTGTTTTCTCTAGATTTCTTATGTTGGAATTTACTACTGTTTGTGAGTTTATTTATCCTAGTAAGATCGTACCTCGTCATTGTTTGACATAGCAAGCGGCGCGGAGAGTATATTGTCAGGAGTTGGTTCACTTTTCACTGGCCCCCTCTATAAGGATTATAGCGCTTTTTAGGGTTCCATATCAGACAGCCTTCTTAATTTAATGTTCATCAGATTCACTTTGCTGGTGCAAGGCCCCTTGGGAGGTGTTTTCTTGACGATTAGGCAGGTAGTGTTGGATGCTTTCCACTGCACTGATAACAAGTCAATTTTTAGAGTTATCTGTCGTGAGGCTAAGGAGTGTTGGGGACTCGCTAGGCACGATGCGGGCTATGTGCGCTTCGGTCAGAGGCCGCCTCATGATAGACTGAATTATTATGCAGCATTATTGGTAATTTAAGTGCAACCAGCATGCTCCATTTCATCCAGTGTAGTTTGATTGCAAATCACTCCTCACATAATTTTAATTGATGGGAGTTGGGCTAATCATTCTGCCCATTATTCGCCTTATTCTAGGGCGGCTGCAATGTCATTGCGTACGATGTTGTTGTCGATCCAGGCGTTGCTTGCCAGTCCTGAGCCGGATGATCCACAGGACGCCGTTGTAGCTAAACAGTTCAAATCAAATCGAAACGCCTTCAACATAACTGCTAAACATTGGGCCTCCATCTATGCGAATGGGCCTTCTAGGCAACCCGACTGCGAAGCTAAGGTGGAAAAGCTTATGCAAATGGGGTTTTCTGAGGTAATCATTCTATTTGAGACTCGGTTCTGTCAAGACAGTTTAAAAATGCATTCAACTGACTCCATAACCCATTTTTAAAATATTAAGTGAGCTTTTTCATCCCTGCATTACTCGTTTTTCGTTTCAGCAGAAACCCTTCAAATATATTTTATTGACAAAAATGATTTTTGATGGCTAAATCAACTTTAAGAGGGTAAAGTGTAGTATCTATTTCACCTGCATCACCTTTTTGGTAGGTTTCGTCGAATAGCCTCGTTGTTTATAATAACGAACCACTCCACTTTTCCTGCTTATCTATCTGTTTTCATTAATACAATATTGGAAGATGATGTGGTGGTGCTTTAAATGTCTTTTCTTGCGCCGTTTATTTACCTGTTCAGTTGTCCATTTCTGATCCTCCGTAGCAAGTGTACATTAGAAGTAATTGCTCAATGCGTTGGTAACATCTTTTGTCATACAATAAGGTATCACTGTTTTCGGTTTCCTGTTGACGGTCTTTTCGTGCTTCAAATAGCGCTTGAACCATCTGAGACTTCCAGCTGTCAAGAAAGACACCTGACAATTCTGCTTATTCGCATGTTAAATACTCCTATTCCCATAAGGGTATCCTTGTTCCGTAGTTCTCGTTTTGAACAAAATTGTTAAAGCCGCACTCTCCTCAAAAAACCGTATGCTAGTACATAGTGCACACAGTTGTTAAGCCCTTAGCAAATTGTTTTTCACTTACTGCAATTCTTCACTTTTAGGGTTTTAGCCTTCTTTTAGTTATTAATAATTCCCTAACGAAACTCAAACAGTTGAATGTTTGCTTCGATCGCCAACTATTGTTGTGCCATAATGAGTTGCAACTGGGTTATTTGTTTCTCTATGTGATTCCACGTCACCAATTTATTATTTTTTGTCGTCATTAGTAAATATTACTCGTTTCATTTACTCTCACTTTCGATATGCAGCTAAGGGCTGTTTGCGTAGATTGATGTCAATCGTATACTACTGGGATTCTTTCTAGAGCGATTCCAGGGCGGCACTATCGTCGAAGGACTGGGATATCCCAATGGCTGCGGAGTTTCTTATCAAATAGCCGCTTGCAACATCTCAGATGTCCCAATTCTCCTATTGACTTCGTTCAAGTTCTTTACTTGAAACCCCTCTTCATAGTATGAATAACATTCTCCGGATTTCGTTTCTATAAGTTCCTGCCAATATCCTTTATGTAAATACTGTCATCCACTCCTACATTGCCTCCATTTCAACTCGCTCAAAACAAAGCTCCTGCTCTGATGGGTTGTGGATGAGATGCGTAACATTAGCAACGATTGAACGCCTTTGTCTCATCCCTCGGTGAGTTCAATAAATGGCTGTCTGTAATCAACAATGTTTTATTGAAGTATACGCTGCCGAAGCGGTGCATTCTGGAGTTCTACCAATCGCTAACATTGCTTCGCAGTAAGAATGCAATAATGACGCTGGTGGAGACCTGATTTGCTGCGCTTTAAATGTGACACTCTGGAACGTGGGAGTGTTTGTAACCTCTTAGTCTAAACGTTCTTGTGAATGGCAGTTTCCCGTGCGTGGTCGTGGAGGGTGTCTCATTCGTGAAAACGTTTCATGAGGTGTTAGTGAAGGTCAGACAAAAGTGGTATTTTACAGTCCGGGGAAATGTCAACTAAGAAACGGAGTTAACTGATGTTGGACGATCGTTGAAGTTTTAAATTCCGTTTGTTTCAAGTCGGACCTCTTACTGATTCAAATTCATGCCCTGGTTAGGAATGGTGAGCATTTATCGCCTGTGGCAAAATGACATTTATTTGGATCTAACTACCTAGGCTATTGAGCCTACACAGGTTCCAGTCACCATCTTGCTGATAAGATTCACGTTTATCGCGGTCTCGGTGTTCGTACACCGGGCTTTCTACAGATGCATTCTGTAACGCCTTCGGGTTGAACAGATCTGCTATGTAGATATCAAAAATCAAGTTCATATGCAAACCTCTTATATCTCAGAAGCAGTTTTAAGTCGCTGAAGTGCAAATCACAGAAGTACACAAATAATTCAGTCGACTTTACAAATACATGCAAGCGGATACGTATCAAGAGTTATTTTATGTTAATTAAATCCAGTCATCAAGCAGTTGAATTATAGTGCCAACGGCTTTGTAGGTTGTCAATGTGTGATACGAGTACTTAAAGTTACTTTTTTGTTATCCCTATTTCACATAAAGTCACCAAAGTAATAACTGAGTAAAACAATGTATGTAACACCATGAGCTCACTAACATATTTTAACCTATGGACAAATTTTGAAAAATCGTAATACTTAAATCAATGAAGCCAGATTTCACTGGAATCCTGCCGCACCTGCTGTGAACATGATCCTGTCACATATGACCTTGACAAAAATATTTGACTTTGTATTACTCTTAAGTGACTCTTATGTTTTTCGGCACGTTTGCCATCGAAAAGGCAATTTGATGCAACTAGATATAGTTGGGCTTACTTTAAGCTCAATATTGACCAGTTCATTTATTTTTTCTGGAATTTGACCAATTATGGAGTTGTTTTTGACAGACAGCCGCCACGTACACTGCATTATCTCCAATAATTATCAGGGATAAATTTAAATAAGTCATTTGAGACAAGCTTTAAAACAAACACAACACCTTTGAATGAGTTATATCCTCCTAGTCACCTCTTTTTGAGGTTAGGCCGTTGTCACGCGTTTGTTTGTGGTTGTTCAGGATGCTTCTTTCTATTTTTGTTGAATTCACTTCTAGTTTCTTGCTTTATTCTGCTTCACAGTAGTGAAACCACTATACCTTTTGCGGTTATGCGTAGCATATTAGTAAGAGAACTTTTTATTGACCTTTGCGGGTACAGGTGTGATGCAAGCGTGTGGCATTCTTGTTTCTGTTTCAAAGTGATTTAATATGTTGTAGTGTTCCTAATCTGGTGCTGTGACTGCGTTTAGGATAATTTTCTCTAGTTTTTGTTAGTAATTGAAAATTTCGATACAGTGTGTTCATGTGACAGAGTGAGAACTCTTGCATTCTCAATGTTTTCAGGATCATAATGGATAACACGCTTATAAGCGATGCTGAACGCTTTTTTATAATTCAAGGCGCCCAGGTGAGCATTTTCCCCTAACTTACAAGCCACGAAAGCTCGGTTGTCGATTAGATGGAAGACAGCGAAGCGACTTTCGGCCAATAGAAATTGAAACGGGTATTCTTAACCACACAGCCGGCTCAGCAAGAGTCAAAATTGTGGGTTTCTTTTCAGATTTTTTTATTAAGTTTACCTATTCAGGGAAACACCATTGTAATTGCATGTGTTTCAATCGAAATTGGCACCCCGTCTGTTGATGCTCCTAACGAGGGCCGACTAGAAATTGATGTTGAATGGTGAGTTTTCCTTTCAAAGTGATTGTTTCTCCAACATTGCCCTTTTGTTCTATCTTGCCGGCAAATATTTTATTCATTGCTATTATCCAATAGTCTAAGAATGGAAGGATGGTATAGCTTCTATTTTCTTACATAAAAGGTCGCTATTTTGCCTATTTCTTTTGCACAAGCTCTCCTACGGCCACACCTAGGTTTTCTGGTAAAAGCGGATCAGATATTGCAGATACACTAAAAGCCACTCTCTCGACTGCACTTACAAGGGAGTGTCTCCCCTTTAAATTGCTGTGCATTCAACCCGGAAAACAGTGCTGGATCATCCACGCTGATGTTCTTGTAAGCCATTTGCTGTTATTTCTCAAACTATAGCTCCTTGAAAGTGCTGGAAATCTTCTGGATGCGACTTCCCTTGCAATTGTCGCCGTTCTGTCAACAGTCAAGTCAGTATTTTTTTCCATAGCTTCAGTTCATTTCTAGGTTACCACTTTCTTTAGCTCGGAAAATTGCAACAGAAACCGGTGATACTTCCGGTGGTGGCGATTTCGCACTCTCAATAAAAAATCTTTCAATGTTTACTACTGTTCATAAGGTTATGTTTCAAGCAATAGTTGTTTGGTTAGGCATCAGCATTTTGGGATTAAATTTACAGCCTGAGTTTTGTTCGTGACAGATCGGGAATTCGTATATCGTTGACGCCGACAAGGAAGAAGAAGCCTGTTCATTTGCCCGGTAATTTCAAAATTATTTCTACTGAGTAACTTCTAGTAGATCCTGTGCAATGTCGCTTATGTTCAAGGCCCAATGGTGTCCATTATTTAATTTTTAAGATTTGAGAATTTTAGTACCTGCTAAATTCTCTATATTTCAAAATAAAATTGAAACTTCTACTCACTTGAACCCTAAATAGGTTACAGGTATAACTGTTTACGAGAAAACTGCGTTGTGGAAATTGGAAATGCTGCCTTCTCATGCTAATTGCTACTGAGTTGGTTTTATTTCTAGTGAAAAATGGAAATTCATTACTTGGAATAAATATTTGATGATGCGTTGCTAACTCATTGAAAAGCACTCATTGATGATCATCTGCAAGATAGTGGACATTGTACTTTGTCATCAATGTGGGTATGTTACAGGTGATTATCCACAAGTATGGATTAACTTATCGAAACAACTTTTACAATCACGAGTGTAACTTTGCATTGAGTGGGGTTTAATAGATTTTGTTGGAATCTGCGTGCATTCCTATGTGCTTTAGGGTTTTTGTCGCCGTTCGTGCTGATGGGACGATTACAACAATCATCAAGGAGGGGTGTGGCAGTCTGCGGATCGAGTCAGTAATGGACATGATTGAGGTGGGCCTCTCTATTAAAATGGGTTTGATCTTCAATGTCTTTGGTTGCGTTTGTATCACTTCTGTGATTTGGTACTTTTTTCGCCACATTAATACAGGAAATATTCTCTCAAAGATTTAATCTCCTAGGCTGAAGCAGTTGAGATAATCTCTACAAGCGGCCGTCGAGTACAGTATGAGGAATGTGCTCAAAAACAAGTACCATGGGTTCCCGCCATTTGAAAAATCCATTTAAACGGGCTTGTAAAGCGACAAAAAGTAGATGAATGGTGTGGGACCGAATGTGCTTCCCATGCATGGAGCTTAAAATTCGTAATTTGTTTCTTGGTAGGAACACAAATGGGAAGTACTTGTATCTTTCATGAATTCTAAAAATAGTAGCTATAGATTGCTATTTGTTGGAAATCGGAAACTCATAAGTTGTAGTATCCTTTTGGCCAGAGTTGGGAATTTCATCTAACCTCATTATTTCGTTCCATACTGCCAGTCTTGATAAGAAGGTGAAGCTTTACTTGATAGCTTATTTTCATTTAAAATCACTGCTAATGTTCCATTTTACCATTCATCAGATTGCCTGTATGTATTTCCTATTTTTTTGAGTTATCCATTTGGTTTTACTTCTCAAAATACCTTTAACTTAAATCCTTCTGGCAGTGTGATTGTTCTGCAATGTTTTGATGTAACCCTCTGAGCGTTTTTGCTCTCTCGTATGCTAACGTACGCATGACTCTTGTAACTGTAGTACCTTCATTAGGTGATAGTATCGACACAGACATCATTACTAGCACTTTTCAGTCAGTCGCTTAACGTTTGCTTTGCTTACTCTTTGTCTCCTTTTATCGTCTGAAGTTAGCCTGCCTGTCTCTTCTGTATAATTTCTTTTTTTTTGGTGTTGCTCTTCCTTTATAAGCCTATAAACCTCTCTATTGGTCACAAAGTGAGATCACTTAAGATTAAAGAAACTGAAATAGAAGTTTTTTTGCAAATGAATGGCAATATTCAGTTCGAATCTCTGCATATCAGTGGATAGCTATGTTGTTTTCTTAATCCAGACCTCTTTTTGCTTATTTTCCCTACTCATTTGAAATTTTCCGCATTCCTGCGCATCGAAATACCAAGACCACGGCTGGTCTTTGGTCCTTTTGACCACTAGGCTGTAATGGGTTTAATGTTTCTCCTCTCCGTCTGGCTTCAGACCCCTAAAGCGAGCAGATTCAGTTGAGAAGGACATCTTTTATTCATGTAAAATGGGGAGAGTTTACAGATTATCAATGTTTGCAGCAAATCGGGGTTTTTTTCACCCCAGAGGTCGAAGGTGTCAGCTATGTCATGAGGCTAGTGTAACCCAATAGTTTATCACCCAAAATGAGCATTTGATTGCATTCTTATCGCTGAAATTCGTCTCTGAATTGTGCTACTGAAGGCGACACTTTATTCCCAAATCGGCTTTAATTCATTGTCCACTGTTACATGAACAAATAGCCGTGCAATGTTTCGTGTCCTGGCTTCTGATCGCATATGAAGAGGGTTGCTTGGTGTGAAAGTGTTTATTGCAAATGGCCTTCAGCAACTCACTAAAACATTTTCAGATATTTTATGTTGCTAAAAATATGGGTATAAACACAATTGAATGGTTATTCTCAAACTCTGACGTATAACAATCTTGTGTATTTGTAATCCTACTGATATGCCAAATGCAACAGTACTGTACATCCTCGATACAGTTTGCCCGTGATTCCAGTGTCAATGCTTTTTTCATGCAGGACAGTGAACTGTAAGATAGCTGCAAGTCTCTGGTATTGACGCAAGGCCACTTGTTGAGCTGAAGGAAAAAGACATTTTTAGTTTATGTGGCTACTGCTTGAAGCAATTATCACTGCTTTTGGGGATAATTTAAGACAACGTTAACTTTCCTATGAGCTGCTTACCTCGGCACACGAAATTGCATAGTTAGTTGTAAATCTATGGGGAAAAACTCCAATATGGATAGATATTGGTTCTGTGTTATTCAACCTCGAATTTGGTCAATTCGGTATGATTTGTCTCCTGTGTGTTGGAAGTTTGGTGATGAACCTCCATAGAGTACCAATTGTAACCTCGGATTTTTTGCTAAAGTATATGATAAGGAATGGTTGTATTGGTAGTTTTAGCAAGAGTGCAAATAAGTTTTTTCAAGAAATAGCTTTAGAGCAGCTGACTTGCGAAATTCGCACAAATCCCTGCACTAAAAGAGCTGAGCACTCGCAGATGCACAAGCAAACTTCGTGTAGCACCATGTTGCCAAGCCTCCTCGAGGTCATTCGTGCTGCCAAATTTACCGTCGTATGATCTCCGACGCCAAGAATAATCGCCAATATAATACTAATCATGACGCATTATGAGACTCACTGTTGAGATGCACAGCCTCATCTTCAATGTCAATGCCAAACCCAAAGGCAATTACACGCTAGTCTAATCCCTAAGCAGCGTTCTCAGTCTACCTCTTCTACTTTCTACTTTTTCCCCAAAAGGTTCATTTATCTGTGGTTGACCTCTTAAACTGTCGTACCTTTTCTCTGTTTTGTCTGTCTAGGTAATTAGAAAGTTGGGAAAGTCTCCCATACTTTCAGTTCTATACCTAGTAAACCTGTCTTGGTAATATCTGATTGTGAATGGCCTTTCATTTGGTTTTTCCCAATTAAAAAGCAGTTGTTCAAGCAAATAATCCGTCTCTATACTATTCCGTCACAACCATATTTCGCTTTTACAATAAGCCAAAATGAGTGAGCTTATTCGAGTATTTGTTCTAATCTCTTAATTATCATTTATGTGTTCAAAAAGCAGTCTTCTTTTATGGCTTATGCACAAGTGCTACCTGTTGAACTCACTTTCATGGCACTTTAATGCTCCTGTACTCTATCGCATGTATCCAAAGCTCCTCCAGATAGGTACTTGTTCTGGCACTCAATCCAATGCCCTTTTTAACGCTTTCACGATGGTAATGGACCTTGATTCAGCGGTCTTAACCAGGCAGATGTATCGTGACCTCGGTACGAGTTCGCCTAACTAATCTCCCAATTGCACTTAAGTATTGTAATGCTGGATTTAAAGGTTTTACCCGTGATGAACGCCGAACTGTTTGCTGTAAGGAAGTGAGAACCTAAATGAGATACTACAGCTAACTGACTAACTAGCTTGTGTTTCTATACCTTATTATTGAACTGGGAGAGGGGTAAAGTTAATTCCCCTAATGTGCACTTCATTCATTGGTGCTACATTTGCGCAAAAAGGACTTTTGGTAACACTTTTGCTCTGGCGTAGATGTGTTCCTTTTGATTCGCATCATCAAACTTTGTTACTTTCGCTTATTCACTTAAAATCCTGTACTTTATGTAAACTACCACATATACCTTGACGAACGATTCTGCTAGTGAACCAATTAAAAATTACTTAGGTAGGAAAACTTTTAAGTTACTTATTTTACACTTACTGTGGTCTGCAAATGGTTCGTAACTTTTTATATCCAATTGTTTTAACTAAGCGAAGCTCTCCATCATGTATAGCTTGTGGCCACTGCTTTTAGTTGGATAGCACATGATTTACTTAACACCGTCAGTTTTGCCTGATGCTGTGTCTACTCTAGATATTAAGTAGTCTTTGCTTCTTTTAGTTTTTATCTACTTTGTCATGAAATACGTTAATATAAATTAATCACTAGTCATTCTGGGTCTCATTTTGAACTAAAATCTCATAATAATAGCTTGCAATAAGTTTTAGTTTTTTATTTCTAACGTTTCTAAATTTGACTAGTCATCAATGTATGTTTTGAAGATAGTCTCTTCATTTTAATCCACAATGCATATATCACAGCAACAAGACCTTTGTTTTCAATAGGAATGATGCGTCTCACTGATTCCGACTTTGGTTAAATGAGTTGCCCAGATCTGGCAGGTGTTACATTGGGGAACCACTTTGTGTGTCAGTCCCCCTCCCTAAGAATACGTATCTGGGGCGTTAAAACGCATTGAAATGAATTGGGCAGCTTTAGCTAAGTTTTGGCCTGTTTGTTTTGCTCCAACTATTGTCTTTGAGTCAGAATTAGTGGAACTTTGCTGTGCACTTGCGCACTTCTCTCGATCTCTCGATGACAGACGAGGTATACCCTGGATCGGGTCAAGTCCGCAAAAGTTGTGTTGCTGTTATGGTACTGGCAAAATTGGACTGGTTTTTTTCTAGGGAAACCTATGGTGGATCACAAAACAATCCTTTTCTTCAAGCGTATTTATGTGAAAGGCAGACGTCAGTGCTCTCTTAAGACAAAACAATTGCCATTTATTCTTCCCCCATACAATGCCTTGCCCAAATGATTAATTTGCACCAGTTGGTGAGTTTCCAATCCTTCGGATTATTGCATTCAACGTTTATTCTTTCCCACAGACTTGCGATATTATCAATAGTAGGGGATATGGTCATTGGGCTAGTAATTAATACGAGTAAACCGTCTTTGTTTGCGTAATCCATTGTCGGTCAATCAGCGTACATTTAAGAAGTCTGTTTTTTTTTTCTTCGCGTCTCCGCCAACGTCCCAAGCACTCAAGGTCTACCACATTGACAGATTTGGGCCCTCATTTAGAGAGGGGTAGTTCGACTTATTGTTTACAGGCGGTGTAGTCAACTTCGCGAAAAAAGCAAGCATATTTGCTTCTGTGTACGTGTGTTCAAACACCTGCATGTCATGTGAGTCATGGTATTTTCTGCGTCGGAAACCACCCGCATTTCTTAAAGGGAAATGGAATTCGAGTCTTTTCCCGTATGGCGCATGAATTTTGCTCTGCTTTGAAGCTCTCGTCCATTCGCTGTCGAATGTCTACCTCCTTTTAGTGGCATTATGATTCTGGTTTTTCAAAAGTTGGGATTGTGGCACTTAGGCGTTTAATGTCATGTTCGTACATCAGTGTACTCTGTTATATCTCTTTTCATTGGCTTTGTTTTGAAAATCAGAGTAAATGGTTGAAAAATCACACTAGATTAACCCGTACTACATATGGACTACTGAAATTAATAATGCCAAATCCTTATCTCCTGAATTTGTGCCTTAGTATTCTATGTTAACCACAGTAAAATATTGGCGCTTCATTTGAACTATGTTGCGCAACATCCCAAGCACCAAGAGAGACGTCATATTTTCAAGCATCTTCTAGCCATTTGAAATGACAGCCTTTTGGTTAAAACTTGGCTTGCGCGTGTAGGAGAGGAGAGCTGACTGTCCTCGTGAAGTGTGATGGGAACATCGGCTATCTGTGTTTGCTATTTGTTTAAATCGGATGAGAATACCTTTTTACCCGATAATACTCTTGATCCCGCCTTTCATTTGAACTTAGTACCACAGCATATCGGATGAACCATGTTAGATGCTCCGAACGGGATATAACAACCCGTTTAAGTCGACGTGTGTACAGAACTTCCCTAGTATCAGTCAAACGCCATTTTGCTAAATTAAACTTCAATTCCAAACTATTCTACCCTATCCATGTAGTTCGATCTATTCATCGTGACTTGTTTTCCCTTTTTCTAAGACTGATTTACTATTCCAGCCATTACTAACTCCAATGTATTTCACTGCGTCAAATCTCAGTTCCGTAAAATGTCGGCAAATTGACGCTGGCATTTACTTTGATCTAACTGTTGACCGTATTTTTGTTGTGCAACCGAATGTACCAGGCGTTGCTTTTACAGAATATCCAGTAACCATTTTTAATCTGCAGAAGTCATGTCAATTACACAAACAAATAGTCTTTTGTGGTGCACTTCACATGCGTTCACTATCACCTCAGCCTGCCAGTCGACAACCAAAAACCCCACGGAAGTCTCAAAATGGATAAGAAATTGTGACCATATCGCATGCATGATGCCGTGCACAAGGTTCAATGAGTCTCTTCGTTCGTCTATTGATTTGACCAAATTGTTTTATGAATTAAACAAACTGGAACGTACATTGTTAATATCAAGCTTAGCCACACCACTCATCGTTCCTAGAAGTTCATTTTTACTGTACTTGAGCGGCCTATGGATATCGCATGCTTAGTGAGGGCATGTCCTTTGTGTGCATCATCGCTTCCATTGGCATGTCTTCTTCAGTCACAGCCTGCTGTTAAAGTGTTTTAGCCATGACTCAGGTATGCATGCCTTATCACTCAGCCGCCTTGACTAGATGTCCAGTGGTGTTGCGAAAACACCTCTGCATTCACAGGCGGTTATGTAGCTGCCAAATAGGGCCCCCGTTGCCGGTATCGTGATGCCTGGATCCGGAAAGCCTAGCAAAGGACGTGCTCTACGGGGCTATCCTTTACACAGGACGCCTGTTGTAGCATGCTTTCCGTGGTTGTCTTGCTTTTTTCAACTCTCCCATAGCAGTTTCCCCAAAGTGCCTATGCTTGTATCTTCAATACTTTATTCCATTACCAAAGCGAACACCTGAGGAGATTCCAACCTACAGATTACACTAACCTATTCGTCTTCATTCGCCTAATACTGCTTGTTTAATCGCAGAACGATATACAATTTTGGGAAGTGTCTGTATCGTTGAATTCGGATTGCGTGATGGGTATTTTCTATGATGCTTCGTTTGGAGTTTATGCCTCTGTTCGTTTTCATCCCGCTCAGCACTTCATATTTCCACATTTCATTACCGTCTGGTTCAGTTTGTTGACATCAACCTGTCTTGAAACTGCCGGACTTTCACTGAATCTTTCAAAGCTTATCCCTTTTTAAATATCCGATTAAATGGAAGCCTAACATACTTTTTCTATCTATCCTTGTCTAATCCCAAACCGCCAAATTGTCGGTTGCGTCGCAACTTTAAGATCAGGCGCCATGGTGTTCTTATTAATTTCAGAATGTCTCTTATTTTATGTTCTTGGAACGTATCCGATAAAGTGTTCTGGCATCTGCAACTCGTCATGATTAATGAGCCCTATTCTTTTAAATTGTTTGTATACAAATCTTTTGGTTAAAGAGAACAATGCATCTATGACGGAAAGTAATTAGCATGCCCAAGTTGCTCATGCATCAAATGCTGAGGAGTGTGCGAGGGTGACTACCGCCTCTATACGAGTGGCTTAACAATCGTACCACAGAAAGTTAATTTTGTTGTCAGTTCCAGGCAGTATTTCTGTGCTTTAGATTGGTCAATGGATGGGCAAGGGAATGCATGCAGCTCTGGCGTCGGCACTGCAGCAGGAACGCAACATGAAGTCTGCCAGCTAGGCGCACCCAAGTACAGCGAAACTACTGCCCCTGTATATTTACGTTCACATGAAGTCTATAGTTTTTCGCATTTTTACTTTTCATTCCACATTGTTGATGAGAATGGTCAACCTCTGTCCACAAGACTTTAAGAAGTCCATCTGCGCCCTGATGGGTCACTAATACTTTTCCGTATGAATTCGCGGTTTTGTGCTAGGGGTCGAATGCAGGCATTTCAAGCACGTTGGGAAATCTGCTGCCAAACTAAGACTGTTGGTCAATTTGATTCACTTGATGTAATGTGTGCTTCTTCACCAAAATAGCTAATTTTAGTAGTTTGAAATTTCAAGTTGGTTTTTTGCGCGTATCGTAATTACCATAAGGGTTTCGTTTCTATTGCCCAAATATTTTCAATACCGTTAGCGAACTGCCGGTGGTAATGGAATATCAAACCATCGAAAGGATTGCCCCCCTGCCGTATATGTCGTGCGTGAAGCGCTATCGGCCTTGAATGACTTGGAAATTTTCACTTACAAATGCTGTGCATCTGCGGAGCGTCTTGTACAGTGCCAAACCTCTGTGCTACCACTTTCAGCGTTTTCCTTTTTGGCACCCTCAGATCACCCAAAATACCGCAGCGGTGATTGTTTTGAGTAAGATGGTATATGACGTATTATGATAATACCTTGGACCACCCAGAAAGGATTTGGCAGTACACCTACTATTGCCCGATGTGATACTGTTTCAATGCCACCTGTTGATCACTTGTTTTTCCATATGGACCCTGATTTACTGTGGGCGATCTGTTGCGGCATAGCGTTGGGTTTCATTTGTTTAACTCCAGCCGCTATTTGATAAATTTCCTCTCGTTCACTCATGCTATACGTGGGATGGGTAAACCTTTTAGGGTTTCTAATGTTAGGTAGTCTACATTGCATTAGAGATGCTTGAAGGTTATGCGTACATTATTAACATCGGTAAATGAATCATCATTTTGTGTTGGGTGTCTGTCTCTACAAAACAGACGCTGAACATTCTGCACTGTAGATTCACGTTTTGTAGATACCTTATTGTGCCACATGTGGCCTATGCCCCCGGTGAACACCTTAGTTTGCTTCACAAGTAGCTAGGTAACCGACTTTATACGGCCGAGATTTTATGGGGCGAACAGAGGTTATCATTGTAGTGATCAGATATAGGTTTCGAAGCTGTTCTCCGCATTCCCCATAGTTGTGATATCCCGATATCACCTTTTCTTTAAAATTGATAACAGGAAATACCCATATTCGGGTATGTATTGAATGATTGTACTTAGTTTGTTCTTTACTATATCACTGGGAATGTAGTGGCACAGTGCTCATCTGTTTTATTCACTTTTATTTTCTCATTTACGCTTACGCTGTGGTAATGCTTCCCGACTGAGAAAGCACATGGTTAAATTATGGAGGGTGAATCGCAGTTGGGAGCATCTATGTTTTTCTTGAATATCACTTATAAAAAGGTATGCTAATGTGATTACTTTTGGGTGCGTGGTGTATGGATTCGAGTTTACGGGGGCAGCTCCGTTCGGCGTGACTGCTGACATTCCAAGGTTTGAGGTTTGTGTTGCCAAAGCCTGTCTGCCGACACAACCTCTGCTCCATCCACTGGCCTGTATACCGACACGGATTCACCCACTGTTCATATTAGATGTACTTGAGTTTTCCTTCATCCAGGGCTTCTTTCCAGTTCAATACATCTACCGTGACGTCAAATGCTGTATCCATACCCATGCGCCTATCAAAAAATGCATTCCTATTGCGGTACAAAAAATGCATGTTAATGAACAAAAGGTATGTCTCACACCTTCGGCATGGGGACCGCTGCGTGCAACCTATTTTCTAGTACCATGCAAATACTTGACTCAAAAGCAAAGTGACTAAATCGTCCCTACTTCGTAAGGCTACTTGCCGGATTTTCGATCATGGGGAGGTGAATGCAAACTGTCTTCAGCTCTCCAAAAGATAAAAATAGCTTTATCATTCGTGTTTTCGTGTATTTTGGGGACTGAGCACTTGAAATCATCTGCTCTTAGACAGTTCACTTTAGACAAATCAAGATGTCTTGAAGGTTAAACGTCAAACGTCTCACGTTATATTTATAGTACTGGACTAGTGTGCACTATGGCCTCTCCCAACACTGTATTTTTGATTTTAAAAAATCATTTTTAAAGTAACCAGTAAGGGGAGATTGAGTATTTCTCATTGTGTGAGGTCTTAGAAGGCTTTAAGATGATTTCGCCCATTTGGCCCTCCTTGGTCCCAATCACTGGGCCTGGTGGCTGGATCAAAAACCTCGTTTGACCTAGAAACCGCACATTTCTAGCCCTCATAATCCAAACACCCGCTCCGTTCAGTGTTCTGGTTAGCTTGCCGCGACTACTGTAGGATGAGCAGTTGCTGATGTGGCATAAGTGTGGCTACCTGTCAATCAAGCCGAACCAGGTAAGCCAATATCAGAAATAAATAATTGCAGGTAAATCCACCTTTGCCAGCCCTCTCTCCAGCTTAAAAGTATGTTAAAAACACAAAGTTTATTGCACAATTATATTCCAGCGGAATAATTGGATGCAACGCTTCCTTGTAATGTATAAAACCCTTCCCTTGGTTTAGTAGCATTAAGTTGAAGGTATGTAGGAAAAAGTGAGGTGCAGGAAGTGCCTCGATTTACCTCTTTTCTGCTGACTTGGATCTATCCATCATACACATAACTTTGGACAAATGGTCCGCGCTGTATTTCTGCAATACAACGTCAACTCGAAAATTACACGTGGAACCAGAAATAGGCTTCATGTGGGGATCAGGTCACTGCATTGCTTGGCTGCGTTCTCGCCGTGCTCATCGTTCTACAGCCATCGGTGTGTCGCTTTATCTTAGGTCTGAGTTTCAAAAAGACCAATTAAAAGTTAGGCATAGTATTAACTACAAGTCCTATTCCCAAAGTAGATTGCTTCCCATTTTATTTTTAGGGACAAATCTACAAAGGGATCATTTATTTGCCAAAAGGATGGCTCTCCAGTCCATTTGTAATAAAGTTAATAATCTCTAATAAAGTGTTTCCTTGTGTAGAGAATGAAATCGGTAAAATTTCACTAAATCTTCAAAACCAAGACTACTTAAGATTCAAGCATATTGTTTAATGCACAATTATTTATTAACGATAATTACTTTCAAATGCACGAAACAAGATTATTCTTTCTTCAGTTAAGCTGATCTTTGTGACGGATGTAATCCATCTCGGAACCATGACTGACTACCTACCTTTGTCTCTTCCTTTGAGAGTAAAAGCAGAATTTTCATGCCTGGTATGCATGTCGTTTCGAAAAATACTTACTAAGGTGATTTTGCTAATTATCACGCAAATAATAAGCTTCGCTTTGAAGTAAGACTTAACTACCATCGCACAAAATTTCACAGACTTGACATACTTGAGGTGTAAATAGCATCGTTATGCGTAACCTGAGTAGCCTAAGGTATTTCTGACCGTATCTGCAAGCCGCCTTGAACTGTGGGGCGTCCATGTCCGGATCGGGACAGGTGACTCACCTGCGCATTTTAATGCGTTGTAGCATCGCTCGGCGACGCGCTGACCCTTTTGGTTGTCAATCTGCCTATATTTATTGGAATCGCCGCTCTGGCAATCATTGGGGCAAAAAAGAGAGGTGCTGACACATCCATGGCAATTCGACATCATTTATGCCTTTGTAAAGAAAAAAATATTACCTAACATCAAGTCTGTAATTATGTGGTCCTGCATGCTAATTTTTCATTATGCAACACATATTTCAAGTAGCGCGTACGGGGTCTACTTTGAAATAACTTTCAGGTGTTGTCACCTCCATTATCTGATCGCCGTATAGTTCGCACTTCGCACCTCCATTCCACATGGCATCACTTGTCATTTTGATTGTTACATCACAGCAGTAAAACGGATAAATCAAATGCATGCGATTGTAAAGTTTTTTAATGATTTTTACCCCAAATGCTGAATAACTGGAATTGAGCAATTATGATAGGCATGGATTTGGGAAGTATTTTAGTCACTGAGTTTTTTAACACGGGCCGACTGATAAAATCGAGTGCAGTGACTTGACGATAAAGCTTTGTTTATAAGTAATGTACTGTTTCATCTAGAAGTTATTGTTATGCAACGAACTTGGAGGTGAGACCTTGCCAAGGCCATGGAAGGGTAAACATATTTGGTGAGCCGATCAAGACGGTCTTGCCAGTGGCCTTCTAGTGTGACACGTCATTATACTCTAAATCACAGTTGCACACCTAAATCCAGTGTAGCTTATGAAGATCAGCACGTCTCATGCGATAAGGCCAAGTGTTCTCTAACTGAATGAAGCGTCATAAGGAAAGCTTAAACAGAAACCGCGGGAGGTTAAATGACCGTGGTACAATTGACATAAATGGGCATGTAGCACCCCGAGGGTGCCTTGGAAACCAAAGAAGACGTAAAACTCGGGCAGAATATACATTACCGACGTGCAAAAATGCTGGGGAGTCTACTGACATGATCCGAAGGCCGGTCCGGTCATCGAAGGAATAATGGCGGAGCCTAGAGTGGTCCGCCATCAAAACTAATCGTTAAACAAACTATCATCGTATTGCGGACATATGGAAGAAGGACCTAAAACACATGGTAGACATGAAGAAGGGCAATAGGGCAACAAGTAGAAATTGCACCTAAGGGAATGTATTTAATTTCGAACAACAATGCAGCGCGTCGAAATATTTTTCGTGCTGTCCAACTGCAGTGATTTACCCAGATATCGCGCATGCTTCAAAACAGCCGACCATCCTGAAAAATGTTCGTCCATATTCTGCCCGCACTGTTAGTTAGTAAAATACAAGGGTGTTAACAGAATGTCTCTGCTCCAGAAGTGGTTAGAGGGAAAAAAACCAGACATAAATTTCCTAATGATAAATTAAATCTCCGACAGCTTTGCAAGCCCTCAAATGTCTACGTTCTTGCAGAGTTTTACGTGACCTCTATTCTTTACTACAGGCCTGGCATTTTTTCCCTGATGAGCTCCATGTGTTTGCGTGAAATCAAACTAATGTCAAGTAGATTACTTTGAAAGTCGAATGAATACGATAGGGGGAGAAGAGAAAGTCATCGAGAAGATGAGGTTTCCTTTTATGATTGACCAATTTCTTACATGTTCCAGTATTTGCACCTCCAATTATGGCTGGTGGAGTTCTTTTAGTGAAGTGAAATCAGCAATAAATGCTGGCCATAAGTATGATTTCACCTTGTGCAACCTCTTCAATCGTACCGAGTCATTTCAACACCACCAGTCTATTCAATGCCTGACATCTTGGTGCGGGTCATAATTCAAATATATCCCGAAATTACAAAATCTAGGTGCTTTTATCTCATAAGGTATTTATTTCTAAATGAATTATCTTTTGCAACGACTCCAGTCTTGTGTCCTGCCGGAAAGCTATTGATAACTGAAGCAATCGACATTGGCGGTGAACCATCTAAAAGTAATTTTACGGAGTTGTTTACCGTAACAAGATGAAGATATTAAAAAAGTGAACTGCAATACCTCCTCCAGCTCTCTAATAGTTGGATAGAATGCAGATGGATATGGATGGGCAGCACTGGAGTGAGAACAGAGTGGCAAGAAGGAATAAAAGCGAAGCCTTATCCCCAAGAAACTATGTTGCAATCCACCCCATATTAAGTAACTCTGCTTTTAGGCCAGAATTTCCACGAAAAGCGATGAATATGCATGGTGATCTGCACATTCCCCCTTCATGCCAAAACATTTCCCATGCAGAACGGAGCCCCAGATCCAGTGGGGTTGCCAATAGGCGTCAGTGGAGTTGCTGTCAAGTGCTTTCTAAATTGCATGGAATTTCGATGACTGGAATGGTTGGCTTGTGGGAGTTTTTCCTACAGCACCGATTACTTTGTGACGGCTGACACGGGATGATGACCGAGGCGAGCTCCAAGGTAGACGTGCAGAAGGGGAGAGGGACAATGTCATGAGTTATTTGTTTGACTCTCGGTTTCGGTAACAGACCACCTAGGGTCTCCGTCATTGTATCTTCTCCGGGAGGTCTGTCCTCCGAGCCGTGTCAGTACCCTTCAGCCCTACTGTATGTCGAAAATATATCCTGTGCTTGCGGATACTACTTTCTTTCGTCTTCAGGGAAAGCTCGAGGCGCTGTATTATTTCATCTAGATGACTTCAGAGGAAGCAGAAATCGTTATCTAAAATACAATGATAGTTACGAGATTCTTCAGATAAAGATATTATTATGCACAAAGTAGACTTTCTTCACAATTTTCTTGGAACGTACTCACAAATCATAAGTTTATTACTGAATTTTTAATCACAGAAGGGGTGCTATTTCTAAATAATATAAAATAACAAAAACTGAAGTTCTATGACACCATTGGTAGCGTTTAGATTCTTCTCACTCTTTTAAATTTTGTATAAAGGTGGTTAAAATGTTTATTTCATTGTTCTATTTGGATTAATATTGCTCCATCAAATCCATCAGCCTTTGCTGATGTCGTAAGAAGTCACAGTGGTAGGGCAGAAAATACATTACCAAGTCTACTAAACGGCCTGAATGCCATACCGCCAGACGAGAGCACAATGACCTATGATGAGTGTGAATTCAAACTTACGGATAATTGAACGAATAATCTCATCCCTGCTTTTGCTTCTCTATTCATCTCCTATTTCGACGGTAACGTTGAATTCGCGAGCCTCCTTATACTTTACTCTCATTAAGGCTACCACGGCAACTGCACAGCATCAGTTTATGGCACGGATATCCCACCTTCAGCAAGGAATTTTAGCACCGTCAGATGATCACACATACCAAAATCTTCCATTTGTGTGGGTGCTGAGATGTTTGTTTATCACATGTCACCATCTTTGGCGTATCAGATCAATTTTGTTCAGGGACTAAATTTCACCCACCCACAGGATGCTTATGATGAAACAGAACGTGGTGCAGTGAAAACCGATATATGTGAGCCACCAAACACGTCAATTTCATGTGTAACTTGGCGTTATGACACTAATTGCTGCAGACCTTTGTTGCGATGTTTACTCCACCACTATTCTCTGCGTTATCGTGCATGTGACACACTTGGAAAGTTTAAACTCTTATGTGACTACTCACACCGCGAAGAATCACATTAGACTCAAGTGCTGTGCTAGTTCACATTCTGGAGTAAGGCAAAATAATCCCTCGCTGCATCAAGTTTTCTGATTATGTGGCAAAGCGCCCTTTCGTGGTAATGAATCGCTGAGCTACTTTGTTGTTCAAAACTTGCTTTCCGGAGTGGCGGTGGATCTTTTACCGATCCACTATTGCATAGTTCTCCCTCTACTTGCAATGAAGGAAGGAAAGGAACGAAATATTCCCCGAAGTAAAAGTATATCCGAGAATAATGGTCGTCAATACTATCGAATAAGTATGCGATGGGACAAATCTTTATGGCAGTTTTATGGTAAACTGTTGAATCAAGGGAAGGCTTTGATTCCAAAGGAATTGTTTGATTTTCTGAAGCCAGGTGATTGCCATCGGGGTTTTTTTGTGAAACGGGTGATAGCTTGGTGTGCATGAGGAACTAGAGAGATCATATGACCGCCTTGGAATTGTTTACTTCAATCATGTGATACACAACCAGGAAATGGTCGCACATTGTTAAAATCTTTGTTCCCCCTTAGAATACACTATCCTATTTGCTTCACTTTGGTGCAACCAAGCCTAATTTGAATGGCTGGAAAGGTGGGCAATTTAAGAGATTTACATTTGGATCTTTTTTGATTCCTCCATAACTCCGTAATGTTAGGCGATATACTGCTTCACTTTGAGCAATTGTAAAGTACCAGATGACCCAGAAAGACCTTCCATTTATTGTTATGGTATTGCAATGTACTGTGCAATTAGCGTCTACCAAAGAGAAAAGGGCAACACGCTAATCCTACCTACGACCTGCCAAAAGCCGCTGATGATGAAATCTATTTACAGACCCGTGTTTGATTAACTGAGAATGAACTGTAGAAGATACTTGAAACCTTAGCTTTCAGCATATTACCACCTCTATCTTGTTAAGGAAGCTAATGACGCTTTGGTTGAAGGAGACAGTTAAAGAAATTTCAGCCTTCTAGTTAATTAACACCTTACCACGGGCAATTGCAGTTTTGTGTCGGTGTGTGTCAACGCGTCAGCACCCACCCCCCTTGTGGAAATCGCCGATGTGGCAAAGATCCGAGTCAAGAGTCAAGTCAGCCAATCTCGCAAGTCACAGTTCCATTAATGTGCAGTTGAGGAGGCGACAAAACAACTGCAGCTGAGGCGATAAGACCCTATGCCAGCATTTGCTCGACCCTCATCTCTGTTGGCTGTTGAAAATAAGCCTTGGTTTGTGCTGACGCCTCGGTTATTGGGAAGCTGATACATCCTCAGCACTAAAGTATAGCGTTATTTGCGTCTGTAATAGATTTCAGAAATTAGCTATTTATGGTTATGATTCCACCTCCTACACTTCTAAGTTTTTGATATTCGAAGAATAAGTCCCGTTTGAATGCATTGGCTTGTGATCCCAAATTCCGTCGCTGCCACTTTCTATCGCTCTAGCTGCATTTCGCAAAGTGAATTCAACAGGCGAGTGCTCCAAAAAATGTGGACGATAGCACTTTTGATAAATTACAACCACTCCTCTGTTGTGGAATGTAGACGAAATTAATTCCCCGATCAGGGGATAAAACTACGCATTAATAAGACAGCATTAATTGAATGAATGATTGAAGTGAAGGTCAACTTGAGATAGTATAATGGAGCAGAAATTTCGAGACTATATACAGTAGTTGTTTATGAATCTTGAAAATAATGAAATGACCCTAAGGGAGAACAGGTGTTTGCATCCTTTAGAAAAAGAGTAACTAAATTTTAATCAACTGACTTCTCAAAATGTGACGAAATCCGCTTTTGATCTTCTACATTAATAGAACAAACTGGTTATTAATTTACAACCCTAATGATTTGCGGACACCACAATAGAGTGCACTAAAACGTAAGAGGCGTCCCGAAGTCAACGCACAATTACTCACCCGAGAATGTGCAGGAGGAACCCAGTTGGAGAAAACCGTACACATCACCCAACCCCGAAAAGCATGTTTAACTTCCACTCTGAAACGCTTCACTCGGTTTGGCGCACCAAGACCGAGAAATACCTGACAACGGGTGCCAAACACTTGAATTGTCAATAACGCCCCATGACAGGCACTATTTGTCGAGCTCGACCCTTCAAAATGCGTTAATCAGACAGCAGCAACACCAACCATGGAACGCAAAATCACCCATTTAAGGGGCCAGGACCTCACGACGAGTCCAAGAAGGTGTCCCACGCCGAATTTCCCGGCCATTCATCGTAGACACTAGCAAACGCTGGTGTTATGGGCTTGAATTGCTGAATCACGTTCTGAGATTGCCATTCAGTTCGCAGCTTAAAGGTAAGGACTATAATGACCATCCAGCAAACTAGTTCTCCAGGTGTAAAAATGACCGCATTGTCTCAAAGCCCAGAAACCCGCTTAAACGCAAATAGAAATCAGAAAAACACTTTCAATATTACGTTGGCAGTCATAAGAGACGAAAGAATAAAGGCAATTGGAAATAATATTAACATACACAAGCGGGGGTGGTGGGTGTGGGTGTCTTGACTTGTGCTCAACGATATAAGGAGCTGAAGAGATACATATGTACAAAGAAAACTAATGTTAAACTGCGTGCTTTGGTTGCATAAAAATGCGTGTATGTATAAGTGTTGATGTCAGTGGATTCTACATAAACCAGTAGAATTTGTGTGTGCGTGTGTGAGTTTATGTATATATACACTCCCTGTACGGGCGTTAGGCACTCAACAGCATCTCTCTCAATCCTGCTCAATCATATCAATATCCAACTCTCTAAACTTCTCAGCCGAGGCAGAGACCTCCTCTGTCTGCATGGGAGAGCATCTTCGTCGGTGATTCAGACCTGGAGCAATACCTCCGAAGGAATCCTCATCGTCCACCTCATCCTCATCGCTGTCATCACTGAAGGCCACAATGTTCGCACTGTTGGCCTTGAACGAGCAAGGAGAGCCCTCGGTGGAACACGAATTGTGGCGGTGGTCCGCCTCTGCATCCACTTCCTCCGATGAGGGCGAGGGTGCAATGGGACGGAAACGAGTTTGGGGCGGCGGCGTCAGAGTTCCGGCGTCGTACTCTTCCAAAGCGCAACAAGACTGGTTTTGGTGTTGAATAAGGGTTGCCTCGTTGGATTCTTCTTCTTCACTGGCTTCAGAAAGGCCGGATAGCTCCTTTCGGCAACAGGACATTAGAAATGCGGTTTCTGAATCCTAACAGATGAAAAGGCAGTTCCCAGTACAATTAACTCCAAAAAGGCTGACTCAGGACTCGTAAATATGGTGGAAGCATAGAAGCAAGATGCTGACCTGTGGGAAGACAGAGACATCTGCTTGGCCCTGTTGCTGTTGCTGCAAGCGGAGGGGGCTAACCGAGGTTTCCTGGCCGACCATCGCAGTCTCTACAGTGGTGCTGATGACAGCGACGTCGGGGTTGAAGGACGCACTGTCAAAGGAGCCCGTGTGTTGGTGTGAGCCGAAGAGAAAGGCGCCACTGTCGGCCTCAAAAATTAGACCCACGTCGTGGCTACATCGGCGGCGCTTGAGTCCCACCTGGCGCGAGAGACACTCCGTGGAGGCAACCGAACCACAGACGCAGGTTGGTGCACCCCCTGCATCTGCCGGCTGTGACTGACAGCGCAGTTTTGCCGCCTCCATCGCACAGCTATGGTGCTGCTGCAGAAGCAGCTGTTGTTGCTGCTGCTGGTGCTCGAAAGCTGCAAGACTGGTTGTTGAGTCATCAAAATGCAACACCTTCAGGTCCATGGGTTTACTGACAAGACCGCAGTGGTGTATCAGGTTTCCCACCTATTTCGAAACAGTAACAACAGTCCTTACACCTAGCCACAATTCAGCTGGAGTAAAGGAAATTGTGACAAGGGAGATCGCTTTACAAAAGGAGGGGGAGCGGAGGGATCACCTGAGTGGGGTGTTGATCGGAGTTGGTTGAACTGCTGCAGGAGGAATGTGAGAGACTGCAGCTGTCCTGGAAGAAGCCCGAGGAGGCGGCAGAAACCGTGGGACGAGGGAGGGATGTGGAGGATGGTACGGCGATACCACCACAGGGTGAGGAGATAGTATCGGGGGAGAAGGCAGTGATTGGGTTTGTCGACTCACCTTCATCGCCGGTCAGGCTCATTCGCCGCGACTGAGTTGTTGGGGTAAATGCGGATAGACGACTGTGAAGTGCAAGAAGGGAGGCGCAAGAAGCGACTTTAAAGTACCGGACGAAAACAATTTATTCGGGGCAAAGTAGCAGTGAGGAAAGTGGCAGCATACTGGAACCCCACTTTTTTTTAATTTACTCAAAAGAATTAGATTATCACATTACTGGGAGGTATTGGTAGTGGAAGAGGAGATTTAACTGAAATTCGTTCCGTAGTTTGCAAAAGCCTTCATGCACTAGATCCTTGAAGTTCTTAGTTGTTACAAAGTTTGATAAGTACAAATCCTTTTAACGGTTGCATGAAACTGCCCTGTCATTAGCACTCCTCGGCACAACTTTTGTAATAAAGACGTTATGGAAATGAACTCACTGGTGGCTAAAATCACCCGCATTTGATGCGGAGGAAGAAATACAGGCAAGAGAAGGTGGCTTGCGCAGCCTCACATCTCCAACGAGCTCGGACACGGTGCTTCCAAATACCACGCTGTGACGGGAACAGCCTGCAGGTCCCGGGTGGATCACGTAGCGCCTGTTGCCAGAAGCGATCGGATGATGCCAGGAGAGGCGAGAGGTGGTCGAACTGGGCTGGTGAACTGCGGTGTTTGCATTTCGCAGTTTGACGCATCCAGAGGCGACAAGTGCGTAGGCGGTGGAGGAGAGTGCGGAGTTACTGATGCCGGTAACGGCGGTGGTGGAGACATTAGTCGTAGCGGGCGAGTAAAGGGCTCTTTGCGAGATGCGGAGAGCAATGGGTCGGGCAATGGTCCTACGAGAACCGGTGCCACTTGCAAGTTTTTGGTTCGAGCTCGCGCTTTGCGAACGACAGGAGCGCTTCAAGGGCGGATATCGAGAGGGTATCTCCTCATTTGTTTCGAGTCGGTGCTGACAGAAACAACAACTTTTTCTTCCTCCTGCCTCAAACCAGGTTCCTACATCCACGGTTGTTGGAAAGATTGGGGCAGGACCATCGGGTGCACTTGTAGATACTATGAAATGGGAAAAGGGATATTAATGGCAGTTTTTTGTTCCTAAGACAAGTCATCTTTTGTGGCCGGTCGATGACTCACGACGCAGCTTAAATGACGCGATGCCTGGTTGCGTGTGTGAGTGGCTACGGCCTTAGACATACACAAACTAGGCACTGATACACACAAGTCTCCAGGATTCAGGTAGGATACTTTTGGTAAGTCAGCGTGTTACTTATGAGTACCAGTAATCTTGAATAATTACGAACTTAGTGTGGCTGAACCACAGTGTTGTAATAAATTCAAATAGGTATTCAACACACAATATTCTTTGATATTATGTTCACTAGCGCATTGCAAAACCCAAGTTCCGTAATTAACGCATGAAAAGTTAGCCGGAGTGGGCCTAAGTATTAGACGATAACATATCAAAGGGTATGTGGAGGTTTCACATTCCTTAATGGTAGTAATACTTACGGCAATGTTGTAGGGTTGGTGGATGATGATTTGACCCAATCGAGAACCCATCACTATTTTCAGGGCCGCGGGAGGATGATGAGAGGGAAAACGCACAACCGGCCTAAGTTGTTTTTTGCAGATGAGGCGGTGACGACGGTGGGATGGAGAGAGTAGCGGGCAAGCAGAGGAGAAGGAGGGAGGCGAGGAGGGAGAGAAAAAACGGGCAAGCGTTAGGAGTTGGCAAAGACAAAGCAGGCGCGCGCGTGCGCGCACATTGGCAGCAAGCCAAATAGACCGCCAGGCGTCAACGCACACCAACGGTTGCATGTACGAGGGCGTCGCGCTGCGCGATGTGATGCGTCACGTGCATAGTCGTGGCAGGCGCACGCACGTACGCACGCCGTGTTAGTGTATGCCAAGGCATGGGGTTAAATACAGTTGTGAAACCACTGCACACTCACACGTACGCACCGCCGATGCGTCACGTGTAGTGTGTGCACACTGCCTTAACGAAGAGGCGCGTTCGCGCCAAAGACAAGCACGAATGCACGCACTTGGCTAGCTCGCTAAACGCTAGGGCATTCGGGCGCGTACGCCTACACACACACAACTCGACGAGCGTAGCACAAACCTGGATGAAATTTGCGAGCATCCCTGCACATAGGCACGTATCAACATTTGATGATTTTGAAACTCTTCTCATACCGACTCAAGTGGGTATCTTGACTACCTGTCGCCTCAACGACACGATGGCGATGGACAATTTTTACGTAAGAACTGAGCCGGTCTAATGAGGTGGGAGTATTGTTATATTAAAACTAAACACAGCAAGCAAAATTGGGGTTAAAAACGCATGAACGCGAGCCAGCAGTAGCTCACGCATGTAGGATTTCCTGTGACTATTGCTTTTGTGTAAACAAAACAATTCTACCCCACTTTGGAAATTATTGGGATGACTCACCCAACTCTCGGAGGAGTCCTCATTACCAGAGTCGCAGGTGGCCGAACTACCATCCACATCTGATGGAGTGGCAGATCGCTGCTGATTTATGGGGATGATGTCGTACACTTCCTCGTTGGTGAAGTTGACCGCCTTAGGACGTCGCGCACGAGGAATGAATCTGGCCTGAGAGAGATCGGCAGGTTCCACAAGGCCGAGATCGTAGGGAGTGTCCTGCAGGTTCGAACACTTAAGTCGTTCCGCCAGCACCGAGATGGAAGAAGGAGGGCGGACGAGGGGTGCCCGAGGGGATTCTGCGCTCGTCTCAGACATTATAACATGCTGAAAAAAGGGGAGGAAAGTGAGCTTGAGTCTAAATGACGTGGAGTACTAGGACCTCCGCGGCGCGTATGAATGTGTACGCCTCGGAAGCGCTTGGCACGTGGCCAGAGCACAGAAAACTCAACGTGCGGCGGTGGTGGGTGTGTACGTGTGGAAAGGGCGAGAATGTGTGCGCGCACAATTCATGCGTCCCGTGCGTACACGTACGTCCGTGCCCAGCGCGCGCGCCTGCATTTCTTCTGTTGTCGATAGAACGGAAGCGCAGAGCTTTATGTATGCATGTTGTTTGGCTCGCTCTACGCAAAGGCGCATACCTGGACGGTTAATCGGTTTTCGTTCGTGCGCATGTGCAGCAATGGCAAATATATGTTACTACGCACATTTCTTCAGGGTATCTCCACTTCGTATTTGAACCAAACCGATTCTGACTAGTTAAGTCGCATCGTCCACTGCAGTTAACCCGTATTTGACTCAGATATACAGTAAGTATTCTCAGAAGCGAATAGATTATGAAAGAGGAACACGACTCCAAAATGGGAAAACCACCGTATCTACCATGTGAACCACACTCCCAAAATACACATCTAGAAGTGAAACACCAACAACTGGAGTTTTTGACGCTGATAAAACTGGATAGCAAAATTTCAAAAACCTTGTCAAAATAATTTAACAGCAACAATAAAAAATTCACAATTTGGATGGGGAACCAGTCATACCGGGAACTACATGAGTCTCCGGAAATTAAAAGCGACAAAAACAAAACTGGAGCAAAAGATCGACGTCATTTCAATGCAATGGTACAACAGCAGAAGGCGAGCAACTAAGTGAGTAGATAAGGATTCCGGAAAAGAGGAAACAAATGTACCGCATCTTGGATCGTGCGATTCCTAGATGATTTAAAGCAAAGTAAAAAGGATTATCAATGTCCATAGAAAACTAAACATCAATTCCGTAAAAGACAAGCTGCTGCACAATACCAAAATACACCAACACCCTCCTTGACTCAGTAATATATGGCAGACCAACGCGATAAAAGGTCCTGAAGAACAAAAAGTTGAAGAAAACTTGGTGGAAAATGAAATAAACGCCAGGTCGGTTTAACACGAGTAAAAATTTGTACATTAGGAGTAATGGGGTCGAGAAAAGGAGAGACAGATTCTAAATGAGAATTATTAAAGGTCGAAACACTGGCATAGTGCTACTTCAGCCCTGAAATAACGCAATGCCAGCACGTAAATAATAAGGATGAGCTGATGTTTAGGACACTACAAGAAGATATTACGTGACAAAAAATGCAGTAAGATTATGTCACAGAACTCCGCAAACAACTTACGATTGCTGACACGATGGCCACGAACCCCACACTATGCGAATGCCCGCAGCGCGCCCCGAAATGTTCATCTAAGTTAGAAAATTTTAACAAAAGTTATTTGCCCCTAAAATTTTGTAACTCAAGGTATTTTTTGTTTTCGTTGATGTAGCGGAGAAGGTTAAAAGACTTTAAAGTTAGCTACACGCACAATTGCAGATGGTCACATGCACAACCACTTCAGTGACCCATCCCGATACTCCTCGAGGTTAGGCACTCCCGCAAGACAAGAGTCACTACAGCCTAATAATTTGAAAAATAGTTTTTGAAGTCCATATTTTGCTTTTACGATCCCGGCAGCTTTTATTTAATTCCTTATATATTAATTAGCCTTATAATGGCTTAAATGTTTGCTTACCACTCAATTATAGTCACAGGCCACGTGGGGCTCTGCCATTGCGCCTTTACCGGACAGTCTAACTTTAGGATCATCCAAATAACCCCAAGTTACTGAGCTAGTTCACAATGGATATTCTATCCGAGTATTATGTCCTCAACCATCTCCGGCAGATCTCGGGGTACCACAAGCCCTTAGTCGCAATATTAATATATTGTGTCCGAAATGTACGCCCTAGATTTTGTACCATTTAATAATATGTTAAGTGAGTATAGCATCCCAAGTCACCCCTTTGATGGCAACAAGGCGAAGTATTATGGACAAAAGTACATTTCTAGTCAACGAAAGCGTTGGGAGACTACTGACATGAGTAAAAGGCGGTGTTGCAAAAAGAAGGCACGACTTGCAGAGACTCGAGTATTTGTGTATTTTGGCATATATTTAGCTATATTTTTAAAAGTCGAACTGTGGCTAGTGTTAATTTTACTTCCGAAGTCGGTAGAATTCATACCACTACCTCAGTTATGATAATGATGACGAACAAAAGAAATGCGAGGCTGTCAGCATTTACCCTGAACCATGTTGGTGAGCGAAAGTACAATGACTGGGATTTAATTACTCGCACGATATAAAGAGCCTAGTTATACTGTGCTACTTGAATTATACTGTTAAACTCTTTGCTATGGTCTCGCGTGAGCTTAGGGCTTGCCACTATACTTCCGCTCAGATGGATGCCTCCGGGCCAAGCTAGTTGCACCCAGATCTTCTGCGAGTCGGTAGTATATGCTATACTCTAGTATTATTGTAGCATCCAGAGACTTTTCTGAAGATTAAAGAAGACATAATGCCCGAGAAGAATATTTGTATCCAACACAGTGGGGCTTAGGGCTGACGACACGGCTCGAAGGCCAGCCACGAGACGATGATACAATGGCGGAGCACCTAAGTGGCTCACTTACCAAAACCAGGAGCTAAGCATATTAAGGAGATCCCCATCCTTTCCATTTAAGAGTCATCTGAGTCATCCTCCTTGGCCAAACTCTAGCTTCAGTCATCACAACTTTGCCGATGATGTAAGGGAAAACCCACGAGTCAACCATACCAGTCATCGAATTTCCATGCGATCAAAGAGACACTTGAATTCTTTGTCACCGATCCCACTTATCAGTCCTACTGGGTCTGGAGTTTCACACTGTTTGACAATTGGGTTCGGGGACGGGGAAATGGGCTGGTCATCCTGTGTGTTCATAGCTAGCCGTAGCTCCACAACCTTTAATCAGTCACGAAACAAAGAACAGAATTTAACACAGTTTCGTATGGGAAGAGTTTCGGGTCTATTCTGTCTTGCGACATTCTTCTCACTTTGATGCTGACCAGCCGTATCTATCCTAATTCTATCCGGCTAGTGGAGAAGTGAAGGAAGTATTGCAAATCCACATAATTGATATCTTTGTAGAGGTCTGGCAGACGGCTCTGCAACAAACTACTCCAGGTGGTTTACGTTCATGGCTACTGTTAATAGCCTTCGTGCAGACCACAAAGCCGAGACTGTTGGTGAAGACAAATGCCATTTTCAGCCCTTCTGTTAGAAATCTTCCCCAATTCTCCCCTCCACAGCATATGCGATTCTTTCGCCCAGCTAAGGTTTATTACCCAGTAATAGATGTTTAGACAAGTGTTCTTTAAGATCGGGCTTGCTTTCCACCCAGGGAAGGGAGACCCAAATTGGCCAGTTTACCAAAACAGAGAGTTAGACAAACACCGTTTTGTACCATGTCTCCTTTTCTCATTGAGCAAGCCTCAGTATGCTAAAGCTAATTATTCTCCTTAGTCTGTATGACCCAAATCTGTAAATCATAGCACAAAAGCTGATTTAAAATTCGGTATTTCGAGCATTTGATTTATGTGATCATTGATAGGAGAATCTTCGCTAGTTCATCAGTTTCTTCTTATCTAACTTAAGTCATTTCCACCTGTAATTCTGAATCGCTTCTATTTTTAATGCATGCTATTTAAGGTACCCATGTGCTTTAAATCTGCCCAAGGCTGTGGGCATTTTTCTGCATTTTTGGTTAGTAGAATACGTAATGACGATTGCATTTATCTGTTGCTTAACCTTTTTGAACGGGTCAATAAGGGACTCTCGTGAGTACTTTTGACGCATAGGGTTACCAACTCACTTTGTTTCCTTATGTCTTGTACAGAGCATCATTAACTTTATCGATGGCAATACCGGGCGACCTTAGTTTGGTTTGCGTAGCACAAAAAGCGTGATGTATGGCGTGCTTTAGAGCAGATTTGGTTATAGTATTTTACCTTGGCTTCAAACATCATGCTCGAAAGTGTTTTCCAATTGTGCTTCATTTTTACTGGTTCCCTCCCTCATGTGCTTCTAGGTCAGCTTGGTGGATTCTGCTTGTGCTTCTGTATGCTCTAACTTAGCATGGTCCATAAAGAGAAGTCTGATTCTTCAAGCAATACTTTAAAGTCATTTTGGGCTGGTGGATTTGGCGGAATATGTGCAGTTGCTGCTGGCTATCCATTTGACACGATAAAAGTTCGTCTTCAAACAATGCCACACGTTGGGCCTGGTGAAACGCCAATATACCGTGGTGCTTTTGATTGCGCTGTCAAGACAATAGGAAAAGAGGGTATTGGTGGTCTGTACAAGGGGATGCTTTTACCATTACTGGGGGCAACTCCTTTGGCTGCCGTATTTTTTTCCGGTTTCAGCTTGGGAAAGGAACTTCTTGTACATGATGCAAAGAATATTCAGTAATTTTAATTCCTAATTAATATCTACGCAGAAAGAATGAAATATTTCTTGCGGGTATGCTATCTGGCGTATTCACCACCGCCTTAATGGCTCCGGGCGAGAGAGTTAAGTGTTTACTTCAGGTGCGCTACCCACTTTATGCATGTACGAATATTGGGTACTCTTTCCGTTATAGTATTCTAATTGCCGAGCAAATTCCCTTCCCATTTGACACTCCTTCTTAATTACAAATCGCTTGCACATAAATAATAGTCACATACGATACGGCTAAATGATAGGGTTTACGCTAACTATCGTGTATTTTGGACTACTAGGTTCAGAATCTTGGTTTGCATCCTAAGTACAACGGTCCTGTCGATGTTGTCAGGAGACTGTACCTTGAAGGTGGTGTTCGTAGCCTCTTCAAGGGTACTGCTGCTACACTCTTAAGAGGTGATTTCTGTTACTAGTTTTTCCTAATCCGACTCTGCTGTTTGGTTCCTGTAGATGTCCCAGCTTCAGGAGTGTTCTTCCTTAGTTATGAATGGATAAAAGAGCTAACGTCATCATCTGTTTTGTGAGTCAGTTTGTCTTGTTTAGATAGCATTTGGGACTGATATTTTTTAATCAACGGGTGTTTGCATTCACCTGTAGACTAAATTTTTCTTTATCCTAGAGCTGTTAACCGCCGCTATTATAAAATCTGTTTTTCCAACTAGATTTGGGAATTACAATTTGTATTTGCCAGTAGTGTTTCGTCGTTTGAGTGAAATTTATTACAATTATGGAATTTTCCGTTTTTCCCTATTCAAATATTTCCTTCCTGATAATATTAGCCCCTAGTTTCGGTATCATAACGTGGTTTTTCAAACATACGGATGCCGTACGTCTATGTTAGGCTTGCTCATCATTTACCTTCAGCTCATTCTTTGCTCGTTCTGTAGTTTAACGCTAATGAAGTCACACCCTTACCTTAATAATGACTATAGTGTGATGTACTAGTGTTTTTTTCCAAGTAGCATCACATCATGTTATTGTGGCGTGGAAGGCATGGTTCTGCGTGTATGTGTGGAGAGGCCATGTTGATTTCGCATGTTTTTAGATAATGCTAATCTCGATTCAATTTTAACCCATTCTTTGCACCTTTATTTTGATCCCAGAAAATCGAATCTTGGTGTTGCGCAGACTCTCTTCGCCGGAGGAATGGCCGGTGTTTTCAATTGGTTGGTCGCTATTCCACCGGACGTGCTCAAATCCCGACTTCAGATAGGTTGGTTTCTACCTAAAATTTATCTAAATTGTACTTCATACTTGACGGCCACTGAATTTGTCATGCGCCTTTTTGTGCATTAGGAAGAAAAGGCGCTTACTGGTCTTTCTTACACATCTGCCATGTTTACGCGGCCCTTAAATGCATTTAAGCATGAACTAATTCTAAATATCTTCATTTAACATCTTTTCACAAATACATTTAGGTGCAATAAATTTGGTTCTTGAAGTTGCACACCCGTCTGCTGTATCAATGGCTGTACTGTTTAAGGTTTTCGTTTCTAGCTTTGAGGGTTCGGATAGGAAAAACTATTTGTAGTGAATTACCATTATGATCGTGTTTAAAGTAGGTAAACTTGCAAAGCCACGATCCTAGCCTTTTGCATTTTGCTTACCATTAGGAATTTAGCAGATGCATTTGTGTAAATTATGCTATTTTTAGGTTGTGTTTATGAGATAATAAATGCTATTTTGACAAGGCGACTTATTATTATGGTTTGGATACAAAGTTAATAATTTCCGGCCATAGTTCATTTCATGAGTTGTTTATTTTCATGTCTGGTCACTACATTTTACTTTCCGTCCAGCTCCTGAAGGCAAGTATCCCCAAGGTATACGGTCTGTTTTCAAGGAGCTGCTGACCAAGGAAGGTGTCTTCGCACTTTATAAGGGCGCAGCTCCTGTCATAATTCGCGCTTTCCCGGCTAACGCAGTAAGATTATTTTCTCTCAACATTTCTTAATCTCCCCTTTGTACATGGCTCACAGTGTTAGAACCGCCCAAACTTTTCATTAAATGCGCAGCAATACGTTCACTTTTTTGCCCATCATGAGTAATTTCCCCTCACCTTGAATACCAGAAAGGATGATATAAGTTGATCAACTTATTTCCGTGGTGGTGTGTTTACTCGACTCCCACTTCGCTATGGCCACCATTAACACTCAGTCGTTTGAACTATCGCAATTTTCCCTCGTATACTCACCTATTCAAATACATTAATTCACTATCGCGAACATCTCCATTAGTTTAATCATTCCTCGACAGTTTACCTGTTTGCATATACATATGATTGCTCTTTCAGAATTTACCTTTGAAATAAAAGTCTATTTTTCCAGATTCAGTAGGAAATAAACGCCAGAATCCTCATTATATGGTGTGCTTCTTAATTTCAGGCCTGCCTTCTCGGTTACGAAGTAGCCTTGCGAGTCCTCAATTATCTCTAGGTTCCAAGGGATCGTTGTGTGCCTCTGTGTATAAGTAAAGTTTACCCCATGACTTGATCGTACTTTACTCATAGTGAATGCTGCGTTGTAAACATTACCTCAGTGAACGTTTTGACTTCAACATATTCTTTTATGCGGTAAGTAGAAGTTTGCTGGCATCTGGTACGAATCGTGCGAGTAAGTTACTAGACAACAATGGGAGCGATTCAAGGAACAACTTTTTTGTTGTGAATGAAAGCGTACTCAGCGAGTACAAGGCACCTTTAGAAAATCGGCCGATTACAAAGTGAAAGGGTTTCTTAGCTGAGATAAGTCTGTACACCTTGTTTTAGGAATTGCCTTTTTTGGACACGGGACCTCCACTTGCACTCGCATTAAAACACGGGGGGAGGCATTCGCGATTATTAGTCTATTCGTCCTTCCACCGTTATGTTGTCGTTGGGTCCCGTAAATGAGGTTGAAGTAGGCTGCGGTAGTGCGCGGCACCCCGGGCATAGCGTATTTGGGCTCATCGGCATGAGATCATCATTGTAGTCTCCTTGGAGTGACTTGAGCTGTTGGCACTAAGCTGCGCTTCAGTAAGCCGACTCCTAATACTTGTTATTGCCAGAGGAGGAGGTGATGAGGAGAGTTTCTTCCGCGATTGCTTTTTCGGAAGCACGACAGTTATCAGGTGATTTACTCTATCAGGGTCGTGACGTTCGGTTTAGGTCGTTTCCTCTCATAATTCGCTAACACCAGATCGCACTCAAGAGTACTCCGGTAGACACAGATGCTTCATAGGTGATCATCCAATGGGAACTAGGTTTTAAGTACCCACTGTAGAGCCTCAGACTTCTCTGAACACGAGAGAAGACATAATACTTAGGCATAATACATACAGAGAAGGGTTTGGGGCCAGAAAGCCAGTCCGTCCGGCGGGGGTATTGCCCTGTACTTGTCATTGTAGGGTTCCGGGTCTTCACTGGGGCCGTAATAAGTCGAAAAAGCACATATAAGCATACGAAAAACGCCCAGAGGTACTGGGAGGCTGCTGGCATAGCCCAAAGCCCATGTCATGAGGTGGGGAAAACCTGTGGGGACTGGAGTACACGTACTCTAATTGAGGTCACCATAGACATCATTTCAGGAACGGCCTGCGTTATTAACTGAATCCTCAAGCCGTTAAAAGTATTGCACTTAGTGGGTAAGTGCGCTTGTGGGGCAAAGGAATCGTGTTTCTTCACATTTCTCTTAACTAGGAAGAGGGAAGTGAATTGAAGACTACCTTTCGCACATATATTGGCCAAAGGAGTTTCGCATAAAAGTTTAGTATTTTCAGGACACTTGATGTTGGTTTTATCATCTTTGTAGGTTCGTCTTAAAAATATCTTATGCCATATTTTCCATCTTGGCATTTTAAAAAAGTAACTGAATTCATCCCAGAAAGGAACAATTAAGAGGTAGCTGCTTGAGGTTTACTTTCAAATCTCCAAGTGATACAGCAACAACTGTTTAAAATTCCAAAATTTAATGTCTTGTCAAATGATGCATTTATTTCATGTGACCTTTGAGGGTGGAAATTATTGGTCGTCGCTGTCTCACTTTGAATATCGTCATGTCT
Source organism: Echinococcus granulosus (assembly GCF_000524195.1). NCBI lineage: Eukaryota > Metazoa > Platyhelminthes > Cestoda > Cyclophyllidea > Taeniidae > Echinococcus > Echinococcus granulosus. Next base: position 3,110,708 of record NW_020170381.1, read on the forward strand.
GTTTTGAAGGTGTTGCGGCGCAAGCTCGAGTTCCTGGGCTACCCGTCACATGATACTTTTTCTGTACAGTGTAACTTGATTACTTTGTCTTGATTTTTAGCCAATGTTGATGTTGCTAAACTCCTGGTTTGGCTAGAAGATAGAGTTATATGTTCTCTTCCAATTAGCGATCGTTTCAGAGATGTTGATTCCGAGATTTGGCCAAATTACATCGACTCGGTACGCTGAAGCGATTTTAGTAATGCAGAATCAGTATCTTAAGAAATTGGGGTGCCCATATGGGTTGAAAGAGCCCCGATGTATGGTGGACTGGCTCTTGAACCTTGGAATTGAAACGCAGACTGGGGACAAAGGTGAGTATCCAATATTGCGCCTATTTGTAGACGGAAATAGTGGTAATAAAAGTCGTGATACTTTTCCGGAGGGTGACGTTTTTGCTAATATCGACAGTAGGCTTCCTATTTTTCCTAAAGATATAAGCCGATGGTCCCCAATTTAAGGAAGGTGTACGCAAACTTGCAGAGGTACTCAATGTACCGCAGCACCCAGATCCCAAACAAACCTTTCGAGTAACTGACTGGATTTGTGCTATTGTTTTAGGGTGTCTGTGTCCTGATTGAAAAAATGCTGTCAAAAGAAGCCTTAAAACGGGCTAGTGAGGAACACGGTGAAAAGGTGAACTGGGACAAATTCTCCCAGCCCTCTTGATCTTTTGAGTCCTATTTTATTACACGTCGCTTTCTTAAGGTTGAGTTATTGGAAATAGAAGACATATTTTTGGGGTTTGATGTCGACGATCCAGCTTTACGACCCGCTGCTGTCGCTCTTCGCCTCTTACATGTTTCAGAACTGCGCAACTTGCAAGACCTAATAAACTTTGCGATCGTCAAGGTTCAGCAACTAACAGCGGACCCAAAGACTGATGAGAAGCTTGGCCAAGTTGGATTTTGAGTTCATTGTTTCAGTCATGCTCTGGTCAACACATTTATTTTGCTTTGAGACATTCTCTATTTGAAAAAAAAAATCGTTTGCCATTTAGTGGAGGGAACTGAGAAGTCATTCATGTACATATCACAAATTGCGACAATTATGCTACTGTCACGGTCACAGAGTAAACTTCTCAACTGCAATGAACTCCGAGACGAAGAGTGTAGAACGGCTCCAGGGGTTCCGTTTGCTCCAACTCGATAGCACTCAGGAATGCGGTCGTTGCAATAGTTTTGGACGCGGGGTCATTGGAGGTTTCACCACCAGATAGAACTTCCCCGAGGAGGCGCCAGACGCGAGAGTTCGTCGAGTCAACCGCCAGTGCGTCACGTAACGCCTGTTCAGCTAGGATATACTGTCCACTTTGTTTTAATGTGTTTGCCTATAATAGGTGGAACACCATTCGCTTGGGAGTTAGCATAACGGAAATGCCAAATGAAAGATCAGCCACCCACCAGGCTATAGAGAGATTTTATGTGCGATGGGTTAATTGCGATGGCGCTTTCATACATCGTTCGCGCCTCCTCGAGTCTGCCTGTGGCCTCGAATATACGACCACGCTAAGTAAATAGACTAAAATTAACAACCTGGGCTGAGAAGAGTAAATGTTAGCTGTCACTGCTCTAAGGGTGAGTGAAAGGTCACCCAGACGCGTTGTGTCAGCAGTATTTTGGCAAAAAAGGAGTTAGGGTATACATTAACAACGTAGGGTTACGTCCGTGTTCGCATAAAAATGTACAACCTCACTTACCAAGTATAGTAACTCGTGGTTTATTTGAGATAAGGAAACCGCCTCTGCTACGCAGTCTTGTGCATCTTCAATTCTCCCAGACTCTAAATAAAGCTCCGCTGAAATTAAACATTCCACTTATTTAAGTTTCCGACTTCGGGGGATGAGTTTTGCGGTTCTCTTGATGCATATTTACCAATGTTTCTAAGAGTATAATGTGGGAGACCCACCCATACAACCGAGGATTTTGGCAAGCAAAGCCTGAGGAGAGAAGTCCGCACCAACTGCTCCAAAGAAGGATGTGGTTTGGGGCTGCACGGGAGAGCCGTTTTGTGCAGCGCCGCTACCACTACCACCTGAGGCAAGCTCGGTGAGGATCGTCTCCAGTCGGTTGGAGGGGAGAAGAGCGATATGTTCACAGTTCATGGTACCGTCACTCGTCATGTTACACTCTGTCTCCGAGGCGCAAAGATCCAGTGCCGAGTTCTCACTAGGAACCAGCGGTGCATCCCGCAAACATTCTAACCCCGTGCTTCTAGGAGGAAGAAATGAAAATATGCTGGAAAGTACCTGTACACATGCAGTCAGCGGCTCAATGCCATTTCTGGGTATGGGATCCAAAAACAGACAACTCGGGAGTTTGGATAGCTTTACAGGGGTTCGGAGGCCCATATGTTTTTCTAACAACGTGCCTATTTTACGATTCGCCATTAACTGCTTACTTGTACCAGACCAGTAGAAGCTTAACCCAAGACAGCGAACTCAGTTTCATTGTGCTGATCTTTGAACAGTGAAAAGCAATTTTTTGGTCCTTTAGCGAATAAAAGCTATCTGAGGTATTATATGCTTTCGTGTATCCTGCCAAAGTCCACCATGACAGATGTTTCTGTGTTGAGAATCAGGAAACGGTTAACAAGTAGAGACAAATTTGGTTTAGACTAACGCGAGGGATGTATGAAGAATCTAGTGATTGTTCCTAAATTTGTCCTGCAAGATTTATGCGAGAAATGCGGACAGAAGGATAGCATACCCAGTTTCAAGTCGCTGACCCTGGAATTGTGGGAAGCAGTCGCACCAGGTGTCGATGAGGTGCATGTAGACCTTCAGTCCAGCCTCAGGACCGTGGAACTCGGCCTCCACTTTGGCAAGGGTAAAGAGAAGTGAGAAGTCATGCGGACGGTCGGCGAGACCGCTATGGAGAGCCCTCACGGCTTGGTACAAATGTGCATGCCGTCCACCACCTAAGGAAACTGTGGTTGATGTGGAGTTAGTGGAGGAAGACAATGAGGCGGAGGCAGTGTGGAGGAGAGCCAAAAGACGGATCGTTTCAGGTTGCGTTGGTGCCAAGAGAATGGACCGCTGGCAAGCCTTCAATGCCTGCACGATTTTCCGCTTGATGGCCAGTTCTACCGCAAGATGATACCATGCTAGATAGTCCTCAGGATCCGATTTAGTCGCCCTGCAATACACATCAGGTGCGAATGATAAATCGTGCATGTGAAGTATAAGTACGTTGCAATGCAAGAAAACATACGCAGTGTACTCCTCAATGGCTTGTTGTTGCAGTTCGACTTTACGTGGTAACATTTGACATTCCCTTGCAGAGATTGAATACCCCCAACCCAACATCAGATGGGACCTGGCACACAAATACGTGTCCTCTGCCTTGGAAGCGATCTATAAGGAAACAAACGCGAATCTCCATACGCACATTAATTAGTGACAACTTTTCTTTCACCAATTCTCGAAATGGTGCAATGGAAATTCAAAAGTACATTCCAATTTGGGCTCTACGTTTTTTTCGGAAAACTGCCCTTTTGCAAGACGCCGATTCATAAAGGAAATGAGCATACCTCAACCCCATTTTTGGCGAAGAAAATACCCTCTTCAATCAAATGAAGGCGGCCCAAACAAAGTGAGCTCGCAAGTAGGCAGATAGAAGGGTTGCTGGGATCAATCCGTTGACATTCTCGAAGAACTAAATAGGCTCGATAGTACTAAAAGCACAAAGAGCCAAGATAGTGACTGCAATCTAATTTGTTGATATGGCTCAAACCATCTACAAAAACTTGAACATGATCTCACATTCACAACTATGGCAATGCTAGTGAATAACCGTGCGATTTACTAATGCGACAATTTGAGTGGAATATACACAGCTTATATCTGTCAATCTTTAATAAGCTGGTTATAATACGGGCAGAAGAGACATGAAAGTCTGAAGTTGTTCGCATTGGTGACAAAGAAAGTAGAATGAAATGAAGTCGACTCATAGAGGTTACCTTTTGAGAGGCTACCAATGAGAGAGCAAATTGATACCAGATTTGAAATTCTTGATAGGAGAACTTCAGCGCGCGTTCTAACGTCTAGGATAAGTTGAAAACGACCGATGAAGTAGGCAGCCAGCCATGTAAATGATTTTACACGACCGAAAGCAAATAAAAAAACCTCAGAGAACAAAATTTACAGATAATTTATTTTTGTAATTCAGTGAATCGACCGCTAGCACAGTCTCCTTCTCGTGACCTAAGCTACAGTCATTGCATATCCAAATACACTCTGTGTAAAAATGAGTGTAAATAATGTATTGTAGTAACTAAGATTAAAACATGAACAAATTGGACCATATTAGATGAAGGATATTTCATCGTAGGACAGACTGAAAAATGTGATGCCATTATAGTTAAATGAACACTTAAAGCATAATACCTTTGAAAGAAATGAGAAGTACCCCTTACGAACAAGAGCGATGGCTAACAGGTCGTAGATGACGATGGTTTCATTTACGGTCTTAATTCTTTCCTCAGCCAAATCAGAAGATCGATTCAGAATCACATCTTGACTAGCCTAAATGAGTAAATAATCGTGATGAACTGGAATATTCTGTCACAAATTACAGCAGCCTAAGCTGCTGTCACCACACTAAGAGCCCGTAAAAACCAAAGTAAGTTCAAAAAACAATGTAACGCTGTATTAACTCTAAAGCAAATCTTTGAGTGAAATCCTTTGCTTAAGCAAGAACTTACGATATACTCGGAAATAAGAAGCATCAGAATAGCCTCCTGCAGCTGATCATCCGGGACATAAGCATCTGCCGGATAGCAACGAGGTTTACCATTCTATAAAATAAGTCCAAACATGCTCATTAACTCAAAGAAAGTTATTGCCTTAGAGGCATAAAATACGATACTCAAAATTCATTTAGGTAGTTTTGAAATCAGATACTAAATTTACCAAGTCGCGTTCGGACGAGGCTATATATTTGTAGTATTTTCCGGTGCACACGACACGCAGAAGAAGTTCGGCCAGTTGACGTGCCAAAGACTGACGAAGTGACTTTGTTGACGGTGTCTCCACGTAGCGCAAAAGGGAACGAAATTTCTGTACCGCCTCAGTCATGTCACTGAGTGAATGGGGAAATGGAAATGATACTATAAAAGTCCAGTTGAATAAAAGAACATACGATGGGTAGAAGTGCCGCCGAAGGGAGACTTACTTTTGCTGAAGCGACCCAACAACCTGTCTCTTGATAGCGGTATCTACCGATTTTGGCAAACCGATGGGCTGAAGGCTCTCGGGCAGGGTCGGTTCCACCTCCTGCAGGTAGCGGATGCACACGCTACCAGCCAACTCGTAGAGCTCGTAAATCTCATCACTGACACCTTCATCTGATTCGAGGTTCGGTCGAGTGGAGAGCAGCCGTTCCTTGGAGATTCCTACAAATCAACGAAAGTCACATAAACTATCCAGTGTACCAAAGTGCTAGGAAATTAAGTGAAAAGAAAACCACATAAAATGACGTTCCAAAATATTGTCGGAATCGCAAATATTCAGAAAGGCAGCTCAAAGGAAGCCTTTGGAAACGAGAACAATTAGCGTGACGATTGTGTGACAGACCACACTGCCATTCACTGCCAACATCCTAGGTATAGTTGTTTAATCCCAGATAAAGTGCTCCAAACGTAAAATGCGACAGATAAAATACGACTAAAAGGAATCTATTCAAGCAACAATATTGGGAATCTTACTTATATCTTGATCACAATTTATGGACATTGAAGAAATTAACAAAACTAGACTCGCCACATAATAAAAAAATACGAATTAATAATAACCAAGCTATGCTACCTATGAATAAATTTATAAAGTAGCGCACGAATTTTTCCCACCATAAGACTAGTTTAATGGGAAACAACCAATTCCACCCACAAGATCAGAAATTTAAAAATAGGAAATGTTGCTAAAAAAACAAGACAGCGAGAAAGGTTGGGTAAAGTGAGAAGCTTTGGGGAATCAAGCTCACCAAGCATGGCGAATCCCTCCGACAGGAGGCAAGCAAACCGCGATGCATAGGAATCGATCCGCACCTTTTTAAGGTCAATGCCACCGGTTGTTAGCAGTTCGACGACCTTCGCATAGTGGTCCTGAATAAATGCTATCTTCGCTTTTAAAATTGTCGCCTCATATCTGTATTGATCATCAGCGTTCCGTAGAGCGGCTTCAACGGCCGCCTCCACGGCCTTGAAATCGATGGCATAGGTGCACTCCTTTTCAGAAAGAATGAGGCGGCTCTCGCAAAATACCAGATTGTAGAGACAGACATTCAAGCCACTACGCTCGCCTTTGAATGCACAGACCAGCTCAAGAGCCTTGTTAAAATTACCCTCGGCACGATGCTTTTCAATCTCGAGCTCAAGTCGTGACTTTCGAGACCTAGATGCGCGCGAAACATACATGTCTGCAAAAATTGGATAAAGCTCTCATGAGATTATTTTCAAAGACAGAAGTGTAGAAATCAAGATTTCACCGCATCAAGAAAACAGTGCTGGCAGTCAAGGCAAATAATCCATGCAATATATTCACCCACGAGCTTTGCATGATTATGAAGAATTATCAAACTAATTCCAAAACACTTATACACAAAGAAGTTTCCAACAGTCTTATAAGGAGGAATATGAAGTTGTGTGACCACTTAGTAGGCAAAAATGGCATTTTTTGCAGTCATAGCTCTATATGGCAATGCATTTCTTTACAAATGAGTTTTAGGACCTACAATGGATCACACGAACTTGCAATGCATGAACAGTATTATGGGAAAATCACAGCAAGCTTCGGTTTCACTTACATTGCACAGAGATATTCAAAACTGGGACACTTGAGCGCAAAATCGCTAAGTATACTGACTCTAAAGCCACAAAATACAACAAAGCAAAAGCTACAGGCATGTCAATCGTGCGTTAAAAATATTTTTGACAAGTAACCGGGTCCAAGAAAATATGGGCACAGGGTTTAGATCCACCAAATCCCTACTTTTACCTACGATGTGTTCTTTGCTGCAAATATGAGCAAAATAATCTCAAAAATTCCGGAAGGTAATTACAAGACTACCACACTTCTACACACCCAATCAATTAACCCGCCGAAAGCCTCGTACTAGGCGTTTTTTTTAAAAGGAATAGATTCCAAGTCGTCAAAATGATAACACTTTAACTGTCGGATATTATTTTGCCTATCTTTCCCTAATACTATATGTCCAAACCTCTATCTTTTACCGTTAAACTTTTCCAATATCACGTAAAGCACGATCTCTCTGTCTTCTCTCCTTTGGCCTTTACATGCTTTGACCAAACAGGTTAATTCGATGATGACATGTTTATTGTTCAGGGTTAATGAGAATTTGCACAAGTTAGGGAGACTAAGGGCACTGAACTCTTCTCAGCCTTGAGGAATTCTGACGACTCTTCCATCACGAGGTTACAGTTGCTTATCCACTTCTCGCCTCAAAGGCGCATCTAAACAACACGAGTATCACATAGGCCCTCATCTTTTCAAGCTTTGCATCTAGCGCTTTCCTTATGGGTTGTCTTTGTATATGTCATCGGGTGGTTTTCTTTGTTTCATTAGTGCGTAAATTTCATCTTCATATTCGACAGGTGGTTTACCCTTGTATGGTTGCATCTTGTTGTGATGAAAGGTTGTTAGCTAAATACGGTGCTGAACGTTGCGGAAGAGGCGATTTGTAGGTGAGAGAACTTTCACCACTCGGAATGGATCTTTGCACCAAAGATGATGGTATTATCCTCAACCATGGACAGTTTCTTTAATTACTCCTCTGTTGCGAGCCTTTGAATAGTATGCGGTACTCCACTAGAACAAATCCACCCTGTATGACACTGAACATGGACATTCAGGTAGCAATATCCATATTGGTCACAAGTCCCAAAAGAACGTTCGCCTAATTTGTAAGTTACTTCATATTTAGTGCGCAGATTTTGCACACTATCGGTGGGAGAGAGAGAGCGAGGGAAATAGAGCGGTAGAAGGAACATTAACCCTTTCCCCTCTGTGTCACCAGCTTAAAGACTATACCGTGAGAGACTGCAAAGGAATCCAATCTAGGCTCCTCCTTGTTTAACGATTCCTCTGCCTCTTACATGGTCTTCTTTCCCTCCTTTTTCTTTTTTGTTTTCATAAATAACATCTGCAACCCCACCAGATAGGAGCAGTTTGTACAGGGAGCAAAATTAGCTCAGATACGGAGATTCTTCTTCACTACTTTGTTGACATGTAACTTGTGTATGGTAGCAATGGTTGGGGGGGAAGTATAAAAGCACGATCTGTAATGCTCCGTTAAATGCCCCGTACCCGCCGCAAACTTGATAACTTATTCCAAATTTCTTTTCGTGTTCTTCTTCCTCTCCTCTGCCTTCTTCCTCCTCTGCATTTTTAGACTCCCATCTTACGCGATGCTACGGCTGCTGTTCATAGTCGATCCCATTGCTCCATTGGACAATTATTGGAGGCACCTTGCCCAACATCCAGACATGCTTCCTTTTGGTAGTCTTGACTCCTTGCAGGTAATCGGTCAGCATTAAATCCGGTGGATATGACGGATGAGAGGTTGCGCAAATTGTAAGACAGGAGCAAACATCCACAGTCTGGCCTGATTTCGTCAGATCATTCTACACGTTTCATTCGTCATTGAAGAACTGAAACGAAACCCTATATGAAATTCCCATTGATTTATCCATACCGATACTCCTGAAGTTTGTTCGGATTAAACCTGGACATCTGAGTTTTCTCCGGAAACCCTGGATTAATCAAAGTTGTCACTACGGTTGAACCTGGGTTGATTGACACCCAATAGGTGCTGAGGAGACGTAACTCTTACAGAAAGACTCTATTTTCCTGAGTATTCTCATGACAGGTTGATAATGTGTCGAGTAGGTGTTCCAAGCGCTGCTTGAATGGAAAACGTGAAACACGGCGGCCAGTCCCCTCACTAATAGAGTGACGAACTGCGTACATCCTTGAAACGTTTACATCGAGGGTATGAGTTTCTTGCCTGCATTGACAAGGCAGTACGTTCATCACTCCACGTGGATGCGTGCACTTATCTACCATCACCGTTCTCCACTTGCCATTCTGACGCACAGTTCATGGAACGGCAATTAAACTACAGGAAACCAACCATAATAAACGTCTAGCTAATGCTTTTTTTTAAAAAAAACAAGTCATCGTAACATAAATGTGGTGACGTTGTCATCGTTGTGATATTTCCACTGATTAGGCCTACGCTTAATGGAGACCACATAGTGACTTAATTGTGAACTACCACCTCTGTTGTGGCATAGAGGTGATACTCCACAGGCGAATCACTAGAGTCAGTCATGTTTGGACTTGCGCTATGTATTCTTCAAAACTGTCCATTGCCTTGCGAATATCCAAGTGCCGTGCATATCCTTGAGATTCAGAAGATCTCACATAGCTCAGTGAAGAGTCAACTTTCGAAATTAAGGCCTTGATCGCTATGAACAGATTCGGGTACTCCATGCTGACAAATCCATCGAATGAAGAAAACTGAATCAATTGCTTCAGTATTATGTCCCTATTGGTTCTACCTCGGCTGCTTTCGTGAAGTAGTCTACCATTACCTAGAACATATCAGTTTCCTCCCTTGGGACCAATGGCGTCCATATATACTCTTTCCCCTGGGAAGCCTACGGGCATAGGTTGTGGTTTGATCGCTGTGGGGTGCAAGTGATACAGTTTCTGCAGAAATCTTATACGTCTGGGACAAGTGAAGGCCACAAGTATCTTTTGCCTGAGGCACCTAGCGTTTTCGCTTCACTCACGTAGCCCATTTACTCGTGTAACCATTGGAGAATTGTTGATACCAATGAGACTAAGAACACTGGGTTCTTAGGCAACCCAACGTTTTCTTGAAACCATAAAATCTCATCTTCTAGAGGAGGCTTCTACCATTCTCACCACGGCTGTCTGGTAGCCCTGCTAACCGAGGTCGTCTCTTCCACTGTGGATTTGTAAGAGGACATCAGGAATCTCATATGCCAGAATAGTGGCTGGATCGGTACATAGCGTGGTTCTTTATGACAATTAGTAGATTCGCCCACGCACTACGAAACTACCTGTTCTTGTTACGTCTGGTATGCGAAAAGGGGCATTATTATTCGTATTCCCTTTTCCGCATTGAACTGTGAAGTCATATTGATACAGCACTTTGTGATAGCGTGCAACCAAACGGTGGATGGCCCCATTGTTTTAACCACCTAACTGCCTAATGGTCCGTTTTAACTATAAACAACAACGTAAAAGCACCATCACAAGAACTATGTTGGCACAATAATTTAACTTAAGGTAATTATGCTTCATTTATGGGTGGTCTAGTTGGTTTTTTTACTAAAGTTTTGCAAATTATTTGAAAAGTTCTCATAATGTTGCCTGTGTATTCAAAGCGATTGCATCTGTGTTCACAATTAAGTGCGGTCTTTTGAATTCAAGGTCGAATGGATTCTGATTGGAATACGTTATTTTGAGGATTAATACAGTCGATCAGGTGTTTGTAATATGTTTGTCAACTCAGCTGTAACAAATCAACAGATGGCAGTACATTATCGGAAAGTGCATTCCGCAAAAGGTTCACTATACCTTTCATTTCTTATTTTTTAAGCCGCCATTGACACCAAAACTCCTCATTCGTTGTGCACAAATCCCAAGTGTAAGTTGAATACCTTTAATTACTCTAGCTAAATTACGCATGAAAAGGAAGAGTAATGTGCGCATAAATGCGCCATCACCGAATTTGTCCGGGGTACGCAAGCACAAACAGGTAAAAATATTTCGATGCTTTTTAATAACAATATTCAGTGTTGTACCTATTCTAAGGACCCAGTAGTCAATGAAATCGTTTCGAAATTAATGAATCAATTTGAGGGGCATGACACAAGGAGGCAAAAACCGAGAAAAGTTGCCACTCTAAACGGCATTTCTCGTGGTGGTTCACTTAACCTTGGAAGTAATTGCAAACTTCGTGTGAGTAAACTTCGTTTCAAGTATGCTTACATGCTAGTTTTTAAATTTTAGCTAGAAACCTAAACATTTACAGGGGTTTGCTTGATTCTTTTCGGGCCTCGGATTTAGCTATTCTATGTTGTTGTTGGTGTGGTTTTCATAACGTTCTTATTTTTAACACAGAATAATTGTTCTGCATTTATTTTGTCTATATGTTTCAATATTGATATGAGTACCCTGCATTCCCAAAAAGTGTGTCTACTCTCAACATCCCAAATAATCCATGATTCGTTTATGATGTTTTAGCTCTACCTCTCCTTATAGCGATGTCATTCTTTTGTGATTACATAGCAACCTTGTCATGACCCACCGGCCGATGTCCTAAAGCTTCATGCAAGCCTTTTCACTGAGCCCAAAGTTTTTTGCCCGAGAACACTCAAATCGGCAGCACTTTCCCGAGTTCGCAACCTTGCATGCTACAATCCGCCACGACGAAGTCAGGCGGCGGAACATTTGGAGGAGTTTGACTTAAGTTGGTCACTGTTATTCTTCACTTCACCAAACACCATTAGTGATGGTGTTTTTTATTTAAATCACCTAAACCTTTCGAGGTTTCCTTCCAATTTATTGGGTGGGACGACAGGCACATTAAAACGTGTAACCATGAGCCCAACTGTATCAAGAATATGGTATCAACGATGTATGGTACTTACCTCTGGATTTTTTAGTTAGGGTGCCACCACAAGGGAACAACGATAATCTTAAGTCTTCGCTTGGAACGTATTAGCCGACAAAAACAGAGACGTGTACTAATCGGGTTCAACTGCGTTTTGTTAGTGTTTTTACTATGGAATAATCATGAATCTGTCATTAATTTTTGTATTAAAGTGGATTTTTAATCAATTTGCTGGGGATTTCCATAATTACTTGTTAAATATCTAAAACGATTTAATGCGCACTATAATATAAGGTGTTGCCCATTGTTCGTTCTGTTGTTATGGTTTGGACCTCTCCTTGATATTCTAAAATCGCCATGCAGTCCCAACTTTGTCTAAAATTGGCCGTTTCTTAATGTAATTTTTGTTACAGACTGAGTTTATTAAAAGCTCTTCTTGGATTATGAAAGATAAATAACTGGCATGTAATTTATAAATTGCGCGACTAGTTTTATCGACAACTAAATAGATGTGATAGGAGGCCTTTTTTGGGCTGAGAGGATATGTTAGATTATTGCTATGGGTAGCCAGCTAGCTGCTATGATTTTAATTGCTAAATTAATCATCTAGTTATTCCTATCAATTTTCACAGGAAGATCGCAAAAGCCGTCTTTGCTTAACGACCACCAGTCAAGGGACCCTGATTTGCCAAGCAAACCCGTTTTCCGAAGCCCCACATCAGCTTCAGTCCATACACCAAGCCGGAAGGTATCTTGTTTAACGCTCTTCATGTAATAGTAATTTGGTAAACTGTAACAAAGTGTGGAGCAAGGCTTTCAAAAGTAAAACTAGTAAACACTCTTCTGTAGATGTCGAGGCGTGCACTTTTATCGGTTCGCTACTTGGAGGCATCAAGAGGGCGTGCGCTATCATTCGCATTAGCTGAACGGTCAGTCACGGCCACCGTCTCTTAGGCACTGGTTTAGCCGCCTAAAATACAGTTTTTTACGCCAAATTGTTTTTTTGACTTTGGGAAATACGCCGATTCTTAAACAAAATTCCGATTTTTGGTAAAGTCCAGCTTGATAGGGAACTTGCTGTGATAGGGCTACCCAACAAGGAGGTGTCACTTTAATTCCTTTAGTAAAGGCGACAAATTTTAATGTGTACTCGTTGAGCAGATTTTTGAAAATCGTCAAATAGTCAAGACAGTCTGCCTCTTTGAATCGTAAGTAAATATTCATATCCCAATTCTACCCCTTTAAGAACATTATGCGATTGCTTACCACAAAAAATCTCGTTACGAAGCTTAAATGTGTTTTTAGTACGAAGGCAAATCCCGGATACTATAATTTTAACTAAATTTAACCGAAAACAAACATTTTTTAGGCTGATTCAGTTAGAAGTGGTGCACGACGATCCGCTCAAAAAACGTAAGCATCACTGCCAGGTCATTTTTTCTTATTTTGGTCCATCGTCAATGAACGTGACTTAGCCTTACTTTAACGTGATACTTTCATGATTTGCTGGAATTTTCTTTCATATGGATGGCAATGTGTGCTCCAATACACTTTCTTATTTCAGAATGGAGGACATTGAGTACCTCAAATTTTCATCAGCCGTGACAGATGACATCCTTATAAATCGCCAATTCAGCAACAGGTATGTCTTGTCATTTCTTTTGGCTCTACTATGCTTTTTAGCGGAAATTATTGTCCTAATGCACTGTTATTATTAAGAGGTTCTAAACAGATGAAGGTGCATAGCATTTTCAATTTTGCTAAAGGGATTTTGAGTGCATTAAGAGGCGATGTACTGCACTTAGCCAGTGTTTAACACCTTACCTTAATGCGACAACGAGGTCTACTCCATATCCTACTGCATAATAATTTACATTTTGATTTGGTAGTTAATGTTTTCAAATAGATCTCTTTCACCTAACCAGTGGTAATCACATACAATCTGCGCTCTTTAGCCAATTGGTAGAAATTTTCCGGACTCATTTGAAGCGTTCAAATTCGAGGCTCAGTAAGGCAAGTTTTGCTTTCTTTACCTGTCCAGGTCTGTTCATTTTCACCACTTCATCAGTAAATGCTACCGTAGACTTGCACTGATTACTGCACCTGGGGGTTTTACTGACCGTCGTTTCCGAGTCTTGATGTTACACGTCACTGTGTCGAGTTGTTTTTGAATCTTCGAGCGAGTTGGACTGCGTTTTGATGCCATCTCTATTGCCTTTCAGGAGCAACAGTTGAAAGCGATTCGCCAGATTGCCCTACAGTTGGATGTACCTGCGGAACTGATGACGGAGTTTACTCTTCATAAGAGTCAGTCCGATATTGTGAGTAGATTCGCAGAATGAAGTCATCAACTTCAATTTTTAATTCGTACTTAACAATATGCATTCATGTAATATAGAATTGAGGTTTATTGGGATATTTTGGATAAAGAGAAGTAATGTTTAGAGCGAAGGGGCTAAATTTTGCCTTTATTGCCTTTTAGAAAAAGTCTTAAAGGTTCAGAAGGCACGAGGAAATCCAGCATGATTTACCTCGATTTATCAAAATTTTAATGTTGTATATAGAGCATCTTAAAACATCTCAATTAGCTGTGGACGACCATGCTTTCACTTAATTGCCTTATGTACCGCGGTCCCAAATGTGATTCCATATCACTGTAATTCTTATCTCGTTAAATCCGATAAAAAGGCGAAGACAAGCCCCAACCCTGGCGTTAATGCCAAAGGCGATGAAGCGTTGAACAAAAAAGAGCCCACCCCTGAGTCTCAAAGCAGTGAAGGTGGTCTCCTTAGTTCTGTCACGCCTCTACGAGACTCCTGCTATACACTCAATCTCCGCCGATCGGAAGGATCCGGTTCTAACATCCTAAACACAGAGTAAATCGTCACTGCTATTACCGCTTGTTCTGTCCGCGTCAAGGAGGTCCTTTATTTAGTCCTAACAACTAAACCACGCCTTAATCAGGTATTATTTATGCTCACTTGCTTTTGAATGCTAGAGTCGACCGCTTGTCAATCCAAAGAGCCTTGATCAAATGTCCCGTAAAAGGAATTTTCCCCGATATTTGTATACCATCATTGATGTTATGAATACCCTCCAGCTAGAATATTTTTGAATTTTTATCTTCTATCAGCAAAGTCTTAAAGAAATGTTATAAGCCTTTAAAGTATCAGAACTAGTCCAACTTTGTCAATGTTATCAGTGTAAATATATTCTGAAGGGTGTTTCTTGCCTTGGTATGAAGGGATGAATCGGATGTGGAGAGTGGATCGTGCGACAGCACCACGTGTCTTGCATCCTTATCGCTTGCAAACGATCAAGCGTCTCCGCAACAGCCTTCGAAATCGACATCCGATCTTGTCATCCCTTCTGGGACGTCAGATGCAGCGTCTAATATGAACTCGGAGATTGAAGGAACCAGTCAGTTGCTTAGTTCTCTTGAGATCAAAGGAATGGTCGAAAGTGACGAAAAAAGTGAAGATAAAGATGAAGAAGATGATAGTGATGATGATGATGATGATGATGATGAGGAGGAGGAGGAGGAGGAGGAGGAGGAGGAGGAAGAAGAAGAAGAAGAGGAGGAGCGGACTGATATCAACGATGCTGAGGAGAGCTACACCAGTGAATCTTTTGACGACGATGAATAGAGCTTTCTGGACATCATTTAATGAAGACAGCTATCTTTCGACAAAAATAGTGTATCTTTACCTAGATTGAGAATTAGTGATGAGTGATAGATCAAGTCGTGTAATTGATCTCATTTGCTGTTTCATACTTTCATAAATCGACAGCGCTGAAAAGTGACGACTTGTTGAGACCACTTTTATTGCAGTTTTAATGGCATACAACACGTTAATTATATTAGTCTTTACTAATACAACGCGTCTGCTACGTTTCAATTTCTCGTCAGTTCACGGTAACTGGTTCCACCAAGTCCTACGTCTCTAACAGATTGATTGAGTCTTCAACGGTGAAGAAGGTGCAGGATGTTTTTGTTTTGCGAATGCTTACATTTCCTTTTCTGCTTTCTGACCAGGTGTTGATCCGATCAAATAAACCAACAATGGAAACGTATCAAGTTGTTAGCGACCAACTTCCTTGTTTTAAAGTGACTTTCCAAAATTTTTTTTCTCAGGGATTTGTGTTTGTCGTTAAAAACGCTCAGTAATTAGCATGAAAATGATTTTCACCCAACTCTCAAATAATCGTAGCGATTATGGCTTTGCGCTGAATGTATTCTTCTCTTTTAAAATATATGCCTATAAAATCTCACGTCAGCATTATCCCACGTGAGGAGTTTAGACGAGTTGTGTTCTGAAAAACGCACTGAACTGGGCATGATTTTACTTTCTGCACCTGAAATGCAACCAGGTTTGTTGCAAGAATCTAATACATTCGGCAGGTTTAAGGGCTTGGCCTTACCTCAGAAACAATTGGAGTGGTTCTTTTGTACATACAATAACTCCACTTCATAAATTGTTACCATGGCAATTCGATGACAGAGCTTAAAGGACAAAATCTGGTATCCCGATATTTACAGTGCATATTAAAATAAAAATGCGCTTGGGATGCAAATATGAATGCTAAAATTATAGAAGTCACCACATCCCCTAAGCTCATCCACTATATTGCAGATCGTACACAGTCCTGCTCATTGTATTGTATTTGGATACAACTTTTCAAGTTACCCCTATGATTAAGTAATTTGTCTACGAGACATCTAGTCTGTAGCTCCCCCACGAAAGAAGGCACAATATTCGGACAGAATGTGTTGTCGGCATACAGTAGGACTCGGGCCGCCGGAGGGAAGAACAATGGCAGAGCCTCCAAATCGTCCGTTACCAAAACCGAGAAGTAAACAACTCATGTATTATGTAGTCATCCTTCTAAATATCACGATAAATAGTGGCAATGGCTAACCACTATCAAACACTAGGCCATGGAAAGTTTAAATAAGCGTTTTAGGTTTTACACACTAACAGGAGCTGGAATGCACAAAAATCAATTTCTTTGTAAACCTCTTGATTGTGACTGTGAGACGCCTTAAAAACCATGTAATGTCAAACTGACACAGATACGTGGGATGTCTATGAAGAAAGCTGCGGACTTATGGATGCCGCATTGACGAACCTCTGCCTTGTTAAATATTTGGTCCAATCGCGGTCTCACCAACCTATCACAATGCCGCGGTATTTGTATAAAACCTCCGCTACTGAATTGTTGTCAAGTGACATCAAGCTCCAGAGCTTGACTCGCTGTTTTCGCAATTGACCAAGATGAGAGGGCACTCATGTCCTAGCTAGTTTACCCCAGAGGCTAACTGCTCCATAGCTTAAACTGCGGCGAGTGCAGTATAGTTATGAATGCCATACCTGTAGAGGCGAACAATACGTACACCTTACATCTGATCACAGAGATCCAGCGAAATGTCATTTGGTAACGCGAACACTGAATTCCCGCCTTAGTGCTCGCAAGGCAGGCGGTATAAACCCTCAGTGAGATAAGGAGAAGTTCATCACATTCATTGGCAGTCCCGATGTTATTAAGCGATTGATCTGAATAACTACTACCTTTCATATTGCTGAACCAACCAAAAACTGAATCGGCGAACCCACGCCATGGAGACAAAACAGATGGTGATGCCGAGCATCATTTCGGTGGCATTCAGGAAGATCAGCCGCAAATTTAGACCCACTTCACCTCTTTCGATGAAGTTACCTTCGTCAACAGTCCATGCTGCTCGATTCCTTCAAATGGACACCATGGTCCCATTTACATTTGGAATATTAATTCAACTGAGTTGACAATAATCTATTTGGCGTTCAAACAGCATGATAGAATACTCACCTGAACAGGAACCCCGCACTTTTCGACCTCCTATCAAGTACAGCAGTGCTGACGACACAGTGAAATCAACCTCATCCGCAATAAGCAATGGTTTCGTCGGTGTTATTTAATGAGGAGAAAATATGGTGTTTATGACATCAGGAAAAAATACTCAAAGGGAGCAGCTGTGCGGGATGGAAAAAATCGGAGGAGGAAGGCGGGATAACAGAGGGCAAAAGTCCAAATTCTGGCTTGTGAATGTTTTAATGGTTAGAATTAGCATGTGATAGATTCAGGAGGTCAATCATTGTCTGAGTCTGGGATAAAAACAGACGCACACGGTTTGTAAATATACGGAAAAGGAAACATCGTCCAAGTTGGCATTAATGAGTGTGCGCAAGTGGGCGAGCGAGTAGAAAAGCGGTTGGTCGTAATGTTTGTAGAATAAAACCAGATTAGGGTAATAATGTCGGCGCAGGAGGAAGGGGAAAGAAGGGAGAGACTGTATACAAAGTGGGCACCACATACACAAAACACACAATGACCAAGACAAGAGGCGAGAGACATCTGAATGACATTGGGGGTGAGGTGGCAATAAGGAGGGCGCGGAACGAAAGATGATTACATGGCGTGGTCGAACTGTAGTTCGTCTGACATGCCGCTAGCCTGCTGTGCCGGCGATGTCTCTGTGGGTAATTGTTGGTGCTGTCCGGCGGAGAGAGGACGTGACAGTCGCTGCGCCCAAATAGGCTGAACGCCTCCACCACTAGCGCCGCCACCAGCACCGAATTGGGGCTGGTAAGAGTGTGAATGGAAGGTGGTAGGCGGGTTGCAGGACACCTCCGCCATGGGCTCAGGCTTGAATGCGGTTGCCATTCCATCCTGGCATCTGCCTCTCTCACCGCTGTCAGAAGTCATACGAAGATAGGGCTGGGAGGGATAAAAAACCTGCTTAGTAAAAAATGAAACCGCTAGAACCCCCTCAATTCGAAATGAATGGATCACTGTTTACTGGCCCATAAATTTGGCCCTATAATTGTCTTACTGAAAAAGGTACAGATATTCCAGAACTCCAAAAGTACTCCTGGCTGAATATAAGCTTTTCCAGCTAAATTTGGTTTGGGATGATACTACAGGAGGGAAGACGCATTGAGTTTAAAGTGCATTTCTTACGAGCGTACGTACATATGGGCCAAAGTGCGGCAGTGAAAGTGAAACAACTCATGCTGTAGATGCTAGTAGGTGCGAAACAGTGCATAAGAGCGGGACATTAGAAGTACAAATAGATTGTTATTTTAAAAAGTTACATAACATGAGAACGAATAAAATGTACTGTAACATGCATGCCTTCGCTAATAACCCCTACTAATCCGCTAACTTAATTGTGATCGGTTGACGATTTATCAACCGTATCACAAAACGCTATTTGCCATGTTTCCAAAGTATCTATACACTTGTTTACGGGTCGTAGCACACCAATGTGAGCAAAAGGAGTAACAGATATAGCATCACAGCCTACGCATACAATTTAATGATGCACAGAAAAAAAAACTAAATACCGCTAATGTTCGAATCGGTATAAAAATTATGATCTTGTGTGTCACAGACTGCTCGTAAACGGATGCAAGGCAGGGCGGGCGACTAATGGCCATGTTCACTCCGATGACGGAGGCTATACCACATTTGAATAGCAGGCATTCCTAAAACGTAATGCCAATCCAGAGCAGTTTCCGTGTACAACATGAGTTTGAAGGTGAGATACCAATTGGTACGAAACAAGAAGGAAATAATCATATACCTCCTTAACTACTTCCACTAATCATCAGCAGGATTGCAGGGTTTGGGCTGCATACTCTCGTGACTGTTTGCACAGGGTACAATGAATCACACTCAATAGTTCTGTCCAAAAAAGCATCGGACATGGCACTAGTAGAACGAAGCATACGAGCCAAGGAGTCACCAAATTCATCATGTATACAAACTTGACCCTCACCAAGAGACAGGTTGCGCGATGGATTTCAGGGTCTAATAAAATTGAAATGCAGTAAAAGTACCTCCAAATTTAACTCACCTCTATGAATTGATATTGAACAATGACAGTAGGCGAAATGGGGGCAGTATGAGGTGCTAAGAAGCTATAATTCGGTGGAAATTGCCTTTCATGTGTTCACTACCCCGAAACATCGCTGTCGTAAAATTGTCGCTTAAATAAATGGGAGCTCCTACAGCGAGACTAAAGTTAATCGCAAAAGTGGACAACAAAGTATATTTTCTGCTATAAAGTTGAAGCTTGGAATGTTCACGAACAACTCAAAACCATTAAAAAGAATAAGTGATCTATGACATCCCAGAGGGTTTCACAGAAGGTCATGTCAGTCAACTAGACTCGCAATTCATTTGCAGACTGTTGTGGTGATTCAGAATAGCCTGATTTTAAGAACTTATCCTTTACCAAAATTGCATCGATTGGTAATGCTGGATCTAGCATGACTTTCTGTCAGAGATTAAGTGAAATGCTGGAGGAGCGGATATAAAGAGTAGGCAATATAAAACCTGTACTAGATATGAAACTTCATCCCCTTTCCAACAGTTCCAATCATCTGAAGTGTTGACCTCAGGGAGCCTAAAATAAAAATTCCGTATCTCTCCAGACAAAGACGCCCCTTTGACCACGTCACTGAAGAAAACACCAGGCTAGTAACGGAGCCACGCGGTGTCGGACGACTCCGCTGAACGGAACGAAAAGGGGATCGCATGCTCTTGACTTTTAATTTAGTTAACGAGACAATTCTAACAGTGAAAGCAGAAAACGGACGCGTCGTTCGCTTCCTTGCCCCCCAGTGTATCCTCAGTGCCGCCAGCCGGAGATAGTGATCGCAACAGACACAGTGGGAATTTGCAGCTTTGAGATGCTGGGCGTCAACAAACTCAGTTTGAAAAACATCCCACGTAAATCCTACCAGCGCAGCGGATCAGAGGTCAAAATTACCTCATCAGTATTCATCTCCGAAGTGGAAGGAAAATCATCTGGAGCCATTCTCACAGGGAGGCTAGCGCTAAGACCTCCAAATCTACTGCTACCACCGCCACAGAAAGTATTGCTTCCACTGTTGGCAGAAAACACGGGACTTTGTTTTGGCACTGCAATGGCACCACCCTCCTCCATTTTCGTGGCGGGAGGTCTCCCAGAAGCAGTACGTTTGCCCGCAATCCTCCCTGAGGGCGGTGAGGGATGTTTAGCACCACCCCCGCTGGTGTACAGTTGGGAGAAGAGGGGACGCATCTGCGTCAGACGCCCACCCGCCTGTGTGGGATTCGGTGGGGAGGTGGCAGGCAGAATGCGAGCGCCACGAGAGGGTAAAGAGCCTACCAGAGGGGGCGCCGCCAAAGGAGCTCCCTCTATACCGCCAGTACCGCCAACGCCGCTACCGGCTACACTCAAAGTCATCGGCTGTCCCGTTGTTGAGGATGTCGAAGTGCAGCGAGTGCGACTTGGTCGACCAACCAGTGGCACTGGTGAGTTGGAATCACCTTTTTAAAGAGAGAGTGGAAAAAAAATAAGAAAATTCGCCCTATTTGCACTGAGTAAAATAGCAGTTATAGAAGAAGCCATTGCATTTGACCACCTACAGATAAGACCGGTTTTACATCAAGTCAATGTCATAAAGAACAACTCATGGCAAGTAGCTGATAGGTAAATTATTTAGTGATAATTAAAGTACAGCTTGATGTAAGTAACAAAAAATAATGCATGAATGGAGAAAAACTAGTAAAAAGACTAATCTAAAGTAGTGTTTCTCCAGAAATCGGCTGTAAAAATTCAATGTCATTTACTAAAATCATTCGGATCCTGGTTCGTAAATGTAATATAGCAGTTAAAGATGCATGCCAGACCTTATTAAAGTAAATAATGTAAAATTGAATGAGGACATTTTTCATTATCATCTTTTTCTCACAGAAAAAAATTAAAAGTAAATGACTCAAGACAACTGGAAAAGGAAGGGGGGGGGTTGAGAATAAGTTTGGAGTAGAATCCCCAACTCGCCTACGCTTCCACATAACTTTGGCAAAATTGAAAACATCGAACAAACGGTTGCGACATGCGACGACATCAAAAAGATTGTCATCGGGGAGAAAGAGGCAAAATATGTGCTATATTTATTTCACCCATTATTGCACATAATCTCATGTCAATAGAATTACTATGCCTAAAGTATCGCCCAATTTGAACTGTATATACGCACACGTAATAGGTAGAGAATCTGTTTGTCTCATTCATTCAAAATTCAGCAGCTAATAATAATGTGTGGCATATATCAAGTAATGGAAATAATCACAAATCTATCCGGATGCCGTTGTTTTAGAATAAATTGCTGATAGCATAATTTGAACTACTACCTATTCAAGGTTAGGAACGATAGGCTTTCCGAGAAAAGGATAGAGCTCAGAAAAGCCTCAACAATGAGGCACTAACCGCCCACACATAACTCATGGGTGGAAATAATTATGTGGATATCGGTGGTAAAAGTAATTTTCAGTAAAAGTAGAATTGTGTGGGGCACAAGCGCAAACAAGAACTGGTCGCCCGGATGAAGAAATTCGCCGTCTCAGATTGAAATCGACCCACATTGTGATTTAATAGTGAGACAGAAGGACTATGCCACAGCGTGACACGGTGAGACAGGAAAGACCCACACAACCGCAGGATCACGTCGTCTCTGTGCTGTGGTGTCATGCCAAGCATATCTCACCTCACACCCCCTGCTAATAAAGTGTGCCTGCGTGTGCAGTTGCGATTAAATCATGATAAAGCCAGCACAAAGGTTAACAACTGAAATATAGGCCTCACAACCGAAGATGGTACAGTTTCCTTGAGATCCCATGGGTGAAAAAGGTAACCAACCCAAGGCATCGATTACGAAGTCTCATACACTTTCGCCAACGTCAGCTTCAACTTGGCAGATGGTAAAACTACAACTCGACTATAGACATCTTGGCACGCAGGATGGCAGTGTCTATGTCAACAGGTTGGTCGCGAAACATATGGTGTAATTTTGTGGATCTGCTAGAAAAAGGGACAGATGTTCAACTCGTAATAGGATCCGTTCCAGCGTACACAGGCCGTTCATGCTCGACTTTTAAAACAATTGCCACAGAAACTGTTAAACTGTTGTAAGCAGAAGCAGGAACCTCGGAATATTAGTACATGAAAACCTGCGATCCAGATAAGCATAGTTGACTATCAGCTCCCCAAATCCTAGCTTTGAAGAAAGAAGAAGCCTTATAAAATTGTAACAGAAATTGAACAAATGGTGGTCAATTACTCAATCAGTTTAGGGGTCATTGAAAAAACCTATTATGTGCTAGTGTCAAGGTGGAAATGGATTGATAGATGAGTACCACTAACAGGTAAATGGTTAACTAGTAAAAAAAGGCCTAATAAAATAATCTGTAGTCGAAAGGGATGGTAAATAAACACATTGGTAACCATCAACAAAAAAGCAACAAGAGCGTACAGGGAGCTTTAAGAGACGTACAGCCTACGACTTGGAGCCCCTTTATAGCGACAGAAGCTGTTGGCGTCCTACTAATTTATCTGAAAAAATTCGCATGTAAATAGCACAGGAGAGTATGCATCCCAGCGAATCAAAGTTTAAAGAACAGAAATTCTTTCATGTCAGGCCATTGAGGTGAATGCTTTTCCCTTTGTGACAAAGAATACTGGTTTAATGCTTCGCAGATTACTGACTCGTGACACAGTGGGTAAAAATGGCTTTAAGCCACATACAATTCAACGTTAAACAATAAGGTCAAATTGATCTAGTAAACATTATTATTTAGATGATTTATGCTTCGCTAGGTTTATTAAAGGGAAAATAGGGAAAGGTATAATTGGCAACTTCTATTTGCAATAAATGTAAAATTACGTTAAGAAACAATTCCACTAAAACAATACAAAGTTTTTAAAGATTTTAGTCATGTAAAATCAATGCAAATTTCTCGAATTCTTATCTTTCACGGTAATACTTGGACAAATATAACTTATAATAGAACACATCTTAACAGTATCCATTTTCATGAGTGGAGAGAGGTGTCTCATTTAAGAACTCCTTAACCATCAATTGCATGGATCGACTTTTCTCTCGCAAGCAGGCCATCGAGAGAAGAGAGAACGGCATACCTCTGGCATCAAGATAGGTGCCAATGTCGTCGTTGTTGCCGACGGAGGACATTCCGGGAGAGGATTCACTGGTATCGACGGAGACCTGCCCAACACCACCACGCCCACCGACAGTCCCGGCGGATGCTCCAGCAGCTGCGGCGCTGGAGGAGATTTTCTGTTGATTGCTATCATGTAACTTTGACCATTCCTGAAGCATTTGTCGGTAGTCAGCTGGACCCGCGAGAGCCACCTTGGTTAGGTATTCTGACGGCAAAAGTGACTCTAGATCCTGAGAAGGATACAATTTTGATCAACAAGAGATTAATTCTACTGCCACCTAAGTAGCAACGAAAAAAGTGAAGGTCTTAACTATCAGTAACCTAATAATGAAGCAAAGTGTGTTGTTTACATAACTGACTGCAAAGCAATTTTACCCTCCGAGTTCTAGTGCCACAACCTGCGCCATATTGTGACTATAAAGGATCTGTGAATGGTTGCTGAAAAGAGGGGATTTCGAGTACTTGTTGCAGAAACGAGCTTGTACTGCATACCGAAACCTCCGAAGGCGCAAGGAATGTGACAGTTGAAATTTACCTGAATGCGCTTTACCAAACGATCGATGACGGAATTGGCAAGGTTGGTCTCGTTATAGAGATCGGCGTAACAATGATTCTCTCGTTGTAGAGCAGATATATACTCCACCGAGTTCTTCAGAATACTGCCCTTGTTCTTCTTGCAGTCACTAAAAAGGTAGTCATTCGAGGTATGGTCACGAAGCTTTGCTACCGCTCAAGCACTAGTGATAAAGTTGATAGGGTGAATGCGAGGTTCGAAACGGACAAAATACTCGGGAGATTTATACATCCCAAGTGGTAAGCAGACTCACACATTACTGACAAAGTGAGTTTCTTATACAATGTTTAGTTTGGTAGAAATCAGGAAATCAACTAAGTAATAATGAAGAAATAAGGATCTCGTGCTTAAACCGGGAACTATAATAGGCATACATGCAATGTGTACTGCTTGGGCCTGTGACGAGTACCCTAGTGTGAATGGATACAGGGTGAGAGGAATGGTAAGGTCGATGCCGGAGTGTTCTACTTCACTCAATACGAGTCCCAGAATGACATAGTTTAAGATTTCTAAGTTTTTCGTACCTGTGTACACCCCAAGTCCTTTCGCAAAAATTCATTTATTGATAATGATCCCACACATACACACGCACACACCTCGTTCTTTGTTTCATTCTCCTTTTCTACCCTGCGTTAGCCAGTGAATTCCCTTTTAATCATTGATTTATTATTTGTGAGCCAATTCTGCCAAAGAGCTTTTAAGGAATGCCTGATGTATGTGAGGTCCGTCAGAAAAAGAAGCAGCAGATAAGAGATAAAAGTAGTGGTTGGTGAGTTGCCCAGCCAATTTATTCTACCAAGAGAAAATACATGCGAACAAAATGAATCCGTAATTGATACGCATTCATTTGCTAGCGTTACTCCCATGAGACCATGGAAAAACACCAAATCAGGTTGGCCAGAATATGGCTAATTCTGTAAACACAATAGGGGGACGAAATCACAGAGCACACCTATTGATACTCAACGCAAAACAACTTAAACTACAAATTAACCCACTATGAAAGCGGCAGGAAAAAACTTCAACTAGATGGCAATTCTACCGTTTCTCCAATTAAAGTACATTTTAACCTCAACAGAAAATCATTACTGCCCCTTACTCATGAGCGGCGCGGGGACGCTAGTTTAGACAATTACATGAATTTTATAGGGTAGTGCAGCAATAGGTATCGCGAAAAATGCATGGAGTAATAGCCACTACGTATATACCTTTGGCAAGTGGGGACGAAGGCGACTTAAGTATGGAAGAATAATAATAAGTAGAATGTGTAAAAATGAAGTACGGGAGTGTTAATAATGCATATACTACTCATACAGGGCCTATTTATTTGAGATCAAACTAATGCCAAATAGACTCTGTTTAGGGATTTAGTATTTTACACAGATCTACTATTTATGAACAGTACCAAGCTGGGAAGTGGATGTGAAAACCATGTTACCCCTTGAGCATTAAATATGGAAAAGATCAGATTCACAAATTGTAAGCTAGTTAATTTAACCATGAAACAAGAAGCAAAAGCCAGTGAGCATTTTTACGTTTACCATCGAGTTAGGTTATCACAAAATGTTATTGTTTATGTAAATCATAAATCGGCCACCTTTACAAGAGAATCCGTGCTGGTGGACATCGCCCTGTATTCGATAAATTGTCACAACTACTTGTACACCTCTAACGAGGTACACTCACACGCCCCCTCTCTATTTGTAACCCAATTCATCTGCTATCAAATTCACCCTAAGCGAAGAAAATTTGTCGGTAGTAATGGAATACTGCTGTCCCGACATAATAATAAACTGGTTTCAGAGGCTGTCAACAATCCTCACACGATCTTGCGTATTTGCCTGAAAACCTCACTAAGACCAGTAACTATGACGCTGGGAAATACGTAGGTTTGAAACGCAAAGATGACGTGAATACATGCGCTTCAACGCCTTGGAAAGCAAATTACTATCACTCTTAATTATAGTCTGACGCCAAGTACGCGGCTATCCTTTTGCTAGTTGCCATGTTAGGTGAAATTGATATGGTGCCAGTTATGTGGCTATTAATCTCGCATGATTCACAGTTCACTGGCGTATGTGATGAAATTACCATTATTTCACTTCAAAACGTGAGACAATCCAATTTAAATAAGAATCGGGGAAAAAAATTAAAAGATTTAAGAAAAAAGAATTACCTAAGTTTAGAAATGGAACCAACAGAAGGCAGGAACATAAGTGTGCGAAAAGAGAACTACAATTGATCGTCAGGATCATCATAAAACACCATTTTCTGTTAACCTCACAATGTCTCGAAGAGCTTATCGAAAATGCATATATTTGATGGAGAAGAAAAAAGACTGCGAAACAAACCAGCGTACCCCGTCATTTGGCCCACAGCGTTCAAGGCTGCAGCGACCGCTCGTGTGGACGGAGACGGTATTCGCGCTGTTCGCCACTCCATTTAAGATATTTTTATGCGATAGCGTGAGTAGTAAGGGCTGTGTCAAGGTGACATACCCGTGGTCCCGATGTAGTTCCAGGAAGATAGGCATTCTTGAAAGATCCATTCTCATGTCTCAGTCAGAAGTCATGGGCAAGAATGCGTCTTCGGTTAGAGAAGTACGTACATTTCATTTCATAATCACAGTGACAACCTCATTTGGCTAATGTTTGTAGCTTCATTCGGGTGATTCAATCTATCGCCGACTTTTGAGTACTCAGACGCAGTAGTGCCCACGAATACTAATGAACGCCGATAATGTCTTAAGTTATACTGATGATTACAGAAAGACCCGTAGATTGGGTACACACAAAATGTCATACCAACTGCCACCTGATAATTTCGTGTTGAAGTTAAGCTTCTTTAAAAATTTGATTCCATTATTCACGAAGTTCATAGTATCTCAATAGTTCAAGACGTGTTAGTCGAAAGTATGTGATTAACTTCGCGCCCCTAGCCAAAAGTATTGAGAATAGATATCGTATTGTGAAAATAAATCAACCAGCTAATAACTAACTACTGTGCCAGTAAAGAGGTGCACAATGCTCGCTCGGATTTTATTTGCTAGACATCTGTGAGTCACTGCGTAATTCGAATGGTACAAATTCTATCAACTTAACAGAATTCATAGAAAAACGAGCTTGGTAATAAACAAGAGGTGCGCCTAAATCCATAACATCAACTACGGCTGTGATGCTCCAATTTCAAATGGATTGATGAATTACTTCAATCACGAGGAAGAATTTCACTGGCTTGAATGACTATTGAATGGGACTTAGGGGAAAGCTCATGTCTGATTAAGTAAAGCCTGTGTTGAGACAAGTAATCGTAGGTTCACCGTGGAACCTCACTTCTGTTATCCAAAGTACGAATTAGGTGCATTTCGCACCCCTAAATTCTCCCAATTAATGCGCTCAAAGCCCAATGACCAGTGTCCGTTAGGAGAGACGTACATACCCCTGCTAAACATCACCCTCAAGGTCATTTTACGTGCATCATGCTAGAACGTGATCAGACGCACTAGAGAATACCTGTAGTACCCATCGCGAAGTAGCCTACTCGCGTATTCGACGGTTATAGTTACGAAAGTACCGATGGTTTCCAGCAAAAAAAGGGAACAAATGCGAAGAATTATTTTCCAAGATAGTGGAGCAAGCGCTCTCAGAACATCAGCACTTAGGGCATTATCCAGTAGTAATCGAATCTAAAGCCAGGTAATTTAAACGGTGTGCTTGTAATAATGTGTACGGAAGCATTTCGGAAGAAATACTTGCTCCTAATTGACAGAAGACTGTCATAACCCGGCTTGTATGCAATATCGAACACAAAATCAACTGGCATACAAAGAACGAAGTCATCGGCTCGAATGGTTATGATTGGCAGTATATTTGAAAAAAAGCAAATCAGACTCTCAAATGGGAGGTCTTGATACAAGAGCACGGTGCGGTTGCACTTGTCACGCTCCTCTCCCCTTCGCTCTATCCCCATCAAGTTGTACTTTAGTGGAGGAGCTGTTTATTTTCACTAACCCACTACAAGGTGGGTTAAAACACCGCGCTTTAGGACTAATTGGCATGAGGTGCATTGTAGAAGTGAAGTTTCGGGAAATGAATAACCATAGCGCCTGACACCTATTACCCACCCGATTGCTGTCTGAAATAAAGCGGACATTGATCGAATTTTTGTCGGTGCAGTAAAGGCCGTTGACTTGCATGAGGGCAAACAAATTGATAGGGTGAAGCTCCTCTGAAACCAAAACCAACAAAGCGATCCTGATGTAGGTATTAAGAAAGGAGAGACTGGCAGTAACTTGGGCATGCTTCATTCGAAGAAATTGAACCGATACTGATAAAGCCGATGCGGACTATTGTGAATTCTTTGACTGATCTTCAGACTAATTAAGAAACATTCTTTAAATCTACACGCCTTTGGGCATTTTGGGTAAGAAATCAAGTGCCCAATGAACGTTCAGGAAATGTATTTGACTGACAGCCTTTTGCGAAGATAAGGATTAATGTTCTTGGAACTCCAACTGAGGAAGGAAATCGTAGAAACCTCCAAACTCCCAACACCAGTAATTTAGCCTTTGGTGATTTACTTGAGCATATTTACAGAGACGTATAGGCAGCATGAAATGAATGTACTGTTCTGCGCCATTCCACTTATTTGTACCGATAAACTGATTTCGCTTGTTTAGTTTAAAAATAGCTAGACGTATTTGACTATGAACAATACAGTTTTTGGTGCAGAGGTCAAACAGCACCAAACAAAACCTGGAGTTGATGGAATCAAGCGCATTGACGGTTAATCAAAAAGTAAACAAGCCAGCAATCAACACAACACCTTTGACATGGCGGCTAAATGATACGTCTAGAGTGCCAAAAGTCTAATCGACCAAAAGGCTAAGGCAAAACAAAGCAGAAAGGGACAGAGGGGTAATGCAGACCAAACGTCATGTGCGCCTCAGGAGTGACTGCGTGTACCAGAACCCAGCGTTACTTTTAAGGAAGAATGCCTTAACCGTTCATACACTCTCCCCTCGTGATTGGTAGATAAGTCACGGCCAAACAGTAGACGCTACAGTGCACGCCATATAAAGCAGACACGCTCACCATTGTCGGATGCATAAGCACGGTCAAATTTGCTAGTCGAGGTGATATGGATCAGTGGTAGGGTTATGGGAAAGCACAAAACCGGATGAGTAGTGGTTTTTTCAGACGAAATGTCTGATTGTGGTCCATGAAACCATTAAATTACAGAGTATCTTATCCCTAATAAACACGAAAATTCGCCTAGACTAATGACGTATTTGAAGCGATCAGTAAACGCTGAAAACAACCACTCCGACGCAGTTCATGGGTCGGTGGGAGTAATTCCTAAACGAGAAACACTTCGAACACTGCCTTAGTAAACTAATGATGTGGGGAAGCATCACCTCAAAAGAACCATGAAAAATAAAAACAAAGCTAAATGCTATCTTTAGCTATGCAACAATGTATCGCAGTATAGTGCATTGATATGCATCGAAGTAGTCGATGATGCCACACCTCAATCGAGATATGTTGGCGAAATCGGAGACGGCCATTCGTTTACAAGACTTCCCGAGATGAGATAGCCACTAGTACATTAATTTGCCAATAATGAAGTCAAATGGAACGTTTACTGAACGTTTTTGATTTTTTAACGACAATCATGAGGGTGGCTCGATTTAAACTTAAGGTCAAAAACAAATCAAGGAACCTTAACAAATAAATATGGGATTCTTGAATGTTTATGTACATTTATAAGGATCTACGTTATGGGTGATCCAAAAAGCATTTGATTGTTGACGGGTAACAATAAATTCTTACTAAGGCCAAACCGAAAAATCGTCTAGGAAATGCTCGATGATGGCAATTAAATTAGTTCGTTTATACGAATCCGGCAGTTCCTAAAGACAGCGGAGCAGTCACTAAAACGATAGAATAGGAAAAGCGTGTAAACACAACAGAAAAAAGCTTACTTTTCGCGGAACATCTCTTCGGGGAGTAGAGTGCCTAGCTCCGTGATCTGGCAGTTAATGTAATCCCGACGTTTCCGTTCAACTAAAAGCATATAGGGGAAAGCCTAATGAGTGTCTTGTGTCAACATTCAGAATGAACTGGATAGCACAGATACTAAAAATCGAGTTAAAGTTCCTTATTGAACCACAATTCCAATGCACATTAGGAAACTACGAACCCTACATTGCTTACTGTGCGGTCGATTCAATAGGTCCACCTGCAAACGAGAGTTCAAAAGGTCATGAGGGAGTGGAAATGACTGATAAGAAGTTTTTCTTTGTCAGAGGATAGCATTATCAGTATTGTCAACTTTTGAGACTCAAAGAAGAGCATCCAGAATGTACATTTTCAGCTATACTGAATTCCAGTAAAAATAAGTTTATGGTCATTGGTCAAAAATAGCAGCATGTTCAATTGGCGGCATGAGTTGTGATAGCGGATAACAAACTGTCTGATAGCAACAATGACAGGGGCTTTACCCGCCATGGCAACAGTTCGAGGATGCGAGCAGCCGGGATAGAGAGCACAAGGCGCTAAAACGTACAGATAAAGTGGTGCAGACTAAAGGGCCGTTACCGAACGTCCACATAATGGGAACACCACAAAAATAGCCGGCAGCTTTAGACCAACGGGCACAGATCAAAAACTCTACCAGTAAAAGTAAAAAGGAAACACATGACTAAGTACAGACGGCCCTAGCGACTGAGGAGACGGTGGCTCTCAATACTAGCGTAAGTAAACACGATCTCGCTGGGAGAAATTAGCAAGTGAAGTCGATTGCACCAATTCAAGACGGATGATTAAATATGTGGTATTGAGTAAAGGAATTTTGCTGCAATTCATCGCCCGGCTAACTTTGGGAATGATTTCCCTGACGGATTTTACAGGCAGCTCGATATTATGTAAGAAGAATGGAAGCAAAGAGACAAATGATAAGTACCCTTAACGATACTTTGATCAAACAAGCGAATATGTACAAACCAAGGTTAAACACTAAAATTGAACTACAAGTTACACACAATGGTATTGCAGACCACTTATTAAATTACTGCTAACAGATCAGGCATAGATGATCAAATACAAAAGTGGCAAAACGGTGTAACTGTTGTAACCAGCGTTGGAAAAATATTCATGCTTCTAATAATACATTCAGGGATAAGCTCAACATATAATTAGGCATCAAAACAAGTAAGAAGCGGAGTGGCGACACGTTGCACGAGGCTCTGTAACAAGTCATTATCCCTTTGGATATTTAGCAGCTAAGATTCGACCGTTTAAAATGAGAGATAATGGGTATCATGGGAAAATCAATTTATAATCTAAGCTCAACGGAAAAGGCGTTTGGACTGTCCGAATCCCTCGTTGCGTACGGCCTGGCTAATAAAGGGCAAAACGAATACAGGTAAGGAACGTACTGATCGTTGGTTAACCGCCAATAGCACTCAACAATGGTTCTGACGTTCTTCAATGCTTACCTCGATTACGTTTTCATTTTTGACTGCGTACACAGTACACGCTGAATAAAAAGTCCAAAGGAAACACACTACTACGTTGACTTGGAGCAGCAACGGAGTCTCACCGATGCTAATTTGCCAATCGAAAAATGTCATTAACCATCATTTATTTCCGGGTAGGTAGATTAAATCACGCCCTAGTAGGCAATTCGGTGACTTAAGCAGTCACCCGTACACCAAATTGGCCTTGTTTCACAAAGGCAACATACAGTTTATGCAATCCCCAATTAGTGATAACATTTCAAAATAACCTCGGCACGCTTTTAAAGTACTGTACTTTAATAAGGTCTTCACATAGTTAAAACCTCGTTTTTCGCAAGCTCGATAACTAAAAATGAATAAATGCATGATGCATTGTGGCAAATGTTTATTATAATCCAGTAACTTTTGCGAAACAGCCAGACGTTGCTGTGGACGCGATACATTGAGAAAGGGCAATCAATGTGACTCGAGGCCGTAAGGAATGAAAGGTGTATTTCAATCACCACTTAGATTTCTCTTACCATTTATCGTGAATAGGCGTTTATTCAGAACTACTTCCATTCAAAATGGAAAGTTAGAAGGAAAAGGTGAAAATGCTTTGAAACATTCCAAAACAAAGAATACACATAAAAATTGCGCAGCCACGGATATGGTGGTCCATAGATAGCGAAAATTGCTCAATGAATACGATAAAATTAGGAAACCGCTACAGGGCTAATGATAACAACTAATTTAGCGATCCCACTGCTAAACACTCCAGGACTTGCTAAACGAGATATACCTGACTAATGAAATATCATGACCAACCAATTAACAAGACAGTTTTCTGGCAAATGTGGTCAAAAAATAAAATACACGCTTATCCAGGCCAGAATAAAAACCTAGTCATACACTACCATGGCAATAGTTGAAATTTTATGAGAATTACTTCTGCCTTGTCCAATTAATTTCCAAAGTTGCCATAAACCACAGTTCCGATCAAATTTGCACATTTTCCACTATTGACAGTAGATTTTCACCTAAATGACATTATGATTGCAAGTAATTGTAGTAAAAAAATGAAGCAAGACGTATGGATAAATATGTATGATAATGGCCCTATTCCGAATGACAACTGAAACCAATGTGCGAGAAAAAACATGGTCCACCAAGAAGCGCCAACATGAAGTAAACTAAATGTAACCGTGGTAAACATCCAACCGGGATTCAGTTTAATGAGAGATGGGCACAGATGGCCACGAGAGGCAATACACGGTTGCAAATACAGGCATCTAAAATTTTGAAACAGACGGTGGAAGCTAACTTCACGTGTAAACCAAGGCCTTCTGGTTTCGTAAGAGAACACTTTTTTAAAGTACCTGTGGCACTAATGTTTCATGACGAAGTGCGCACCTTAGAGTGGAGGTGGTGACTCTCATGGGCCCATGAAAGGCAAGAAATACTGTGGTTAGCGCATCATTATGCAATAATTATGGCCCGCTATGCAGGTCGGAACAACCTCTTCTAAATCAGTAGTAGGCGTATCACCAATGCCAACAATGAGCATATAATGGGCTCAGGGTCTTAAATTTTACAAGAGCCGAACAAAGGATCCCAAGCATCAATACCTAGATGAAATCTGTTAGAAATAGGTTCATGTATGGATGAGCTTACTTCGATTATGGCTGTCTTTCTTGCTGCGAGCCCTGATCATAGCAACACGCTGATTATCGTTGCTAGCAGAGTTGCCCGAGAGCATGGGGAGGTTAGGGGGGCCGGAGAGACTGGTGAGACTGCTACCACCCCAGGTTCCGGTGACACTACTAGCCCCACTGCCACCCGAGGCGTTACCATTACCACCGCCCCTGGCTCGAGGGATGCTCAAAGCACCCGTAGGGCTCTCGAAGGACTCTCCGACAGTGAGATATGCTCCGCCACTGTCGTCAGCTGGACAGGAGGTGGAAGGCATCTCACTCCCCCCGAAACCTCCACCACTTTCACGACCTTTTGAAATGTCACTTTTTACCAGCAGTTTACCACGACGACCGCTATTGTTACCTCCGCCGCTTCCGTTACCGCCTCCAGATGGAAAGTCACTTGGTCCCAAAAGAGTCAACTTTTTGAAGAAAGGCATACCGATGACAGGATGGTAGATATAGTGGGTTCAGTACAGCTGTTCGATTTAATATCAAGCTAACTGATGTGATAAGCATTGGAGAGCCCTCGAAACAAATAACCAAATTAAGCAAATACACTGGCACAACAATCTCCTCTAATTTTCCATCCATTAGGCTAGAGTGGACTACGATTCTTGAGGCAAATATGCCAGTCTTTTAGAGATCATTCAAGTAGTCTGCAATAGTTCCATAAGCTATGTGGTGGACGCTTTTATCGGCTGTTTTTTGTGATTAGAACTTAAGCACATTAAAAATAGACCCCTTAACATACTGGACTAACATCCGATCAATCATTCTATTAATGGAATCACACTTATGTTACACATTTCCCAACGATAAAAAACTCCTCACTAACATTGCTATGAATAAGTTAACTTAAGCTCTACACACAATATGTGCAGGTGTAACAGTCTTAAACTCGTCAATTTGAAAAAAGTACATTGGTTGAACTATGACCCCCAGTAGATGCACAAATGCACATCAGAAGAGTAAAGTGGTAGTTAAGAAAAAACACTTAGGTGCATATCTGAAAGGAATTGGCAGCAAACGGAAGTTCTAACTATGAGGTGGTAAATAAATGGGAAAGTTTCTACTTCGTTAGCAGATGGATTAAGTAAAGAAAACAGTAAATTGACAATCACACCAAAAGCAACAGCACCAGAACTTACTGATGAGGCAAGTTTAATAGAAGGCGTTATGTTATTGAGGTCAATGTTGTCAATACTCTGTTCATCGCCGATGTTTGTGAAACCCAAATCCATAGGCTTCAGGAAAAAAACAGAAATATGATTTAGTAATTCTAAGGTAGTTTATGTAACGATAAAAAATGATGAAATCATCGCATATTTGAACAACAAGGAAGGTAACTGACATGGATAAAAGTCCATGCAGACCCTCAAACTATCGGTAAAATAACATATCAGTATCCATACCCAAATAACAACTTTTTTATGTATGTACCAAAAATTCTAGGTTTGGCACCAGACAAACTTATTCAATTTCAAAGCTTTTAATAGGAAATGGAAATGATAAACACACCGACGTAATGCCAGAAGATGGCGACATATTCGGTTCAATATTCATGAGTCGGAAGTCGAGCTCGTTAAGGGGATTGGGATTGCTGTGGTCTGCAGAGAGTTGAACAGCTGAATCGTTTTCACTGACACTAACGGTACCTCCGGAATTAGGTAAACAGGGAAAACAGGAGCGGTGATTATAGTTATGACTGCGATAGTTAATTGGAATCCCTTGTTGTTCTGGGGAGTGAACAAATGAGTAGTTAATTGCTGGCGCCCGATGTTGCTGTCGAGCTGCCAAAGACTGAGATGTAGAAGGGAAAAAAGACTCAGATCCGGTTGCTATTTGGTGGTATTGGTTTCGACGCTGGCTATCAGGTGTTTGATTAGCGCCCTCACCGACGGACATTACACTATATTCGGGATCCTGTCTCCCAGGTAGAGGAAACGAACACCCAGAGTCAGCACCCCTAAGAAATAATCGATGTTCCACTGTTTTCCTACGACAAAAAAATGATGGCATAACGCTTTGAACAGCCTCGATGAAGGTCGAGATGGATAAGATGAAGCGGTATCAATGAATCAGAATCCAACCACTAAGTACCCGCCAAACTCAGAAAGGGGCTCGAGATGGAAGAACATCAATCAATTTACGAATACTTAATGTCAAGAGGCTACCTATAAGTGATCGCACAATTAATACCACCACGAAACCGATGTCAAGTATATAAAGGTCATTGTAATGAAATGCCTATGCGATAAATAATCAGTAAAGAAATCAAATCAAAGATTGCACGAAATTGTGTCCTTTGTATCGGAAACACAAGACAAGTAGTAGGAAAATTAGAATTTAAGTCCGAGAAGAATGAGCACAAGCTACCAGTTAGCACCGTGGCTAAAAGCAAAGTAGGATCACGTTTTCCAAGGAGCAGTTACAGGACATCCGGAAACGTATGCATGTGCGATATTTAAAAACTAACCTAATAACAAAACCACAGCAAATAACGTGAATTGAGTGGGTTACAAGCGAATACGAATCATTTCTATTCACGAAAGTGACAACAATGTAAAGTAGCCGAGCAAATAACTGTAGCAAAACTAACTTGAGCCGGCCAAAATATACATCATTCGAGATAAAACTACTCATAGAATCGCCCTGCATGATAATGAAAGGACATCACACCCACCTGGGCTAAAATGGCACACGATATTCCGCCAATTTCCTACTGGTCCTCTAGACATGATTTCATGGCCATGGTGACTTCTTTCTGGTTAAAATATAAATGCAAAAACGATCGACAGCGACATCTTTGAAAGCTTTGAGAATTAAACACAAATTGCATTATCAAAAGCTTTTGACTTTTAACATTTAAGAGCCAATATACCTACGCTTACAAAACGCTTCATCCATTAATATTTTATAAAGAAATTAATTTGGGTGCAAGTTTTGTGTTATTTCAAAGGCCTGATCACTGCAGCAGTTACCTTTTACCAGTTTAAAGCCTTGTTGGACGGCGTTTTGCAAATATTAGGCATTTTTCCACACATTTAATAATTCCTGTAAATACGATTGTATTTGGTCTTATGGGTACTCTAAATCCATCAAAAACATTAAAAATAAGGCCAGTCTCATTAAAATGAACTTAGTAATAAAAACGCTTCTTATATGGCATTTAATCAACAGAAACCAACCATCCTGGTTTGTTTCTACCATGTTTTGGGATTTAATCCACCCCATCCAACAAATCACCGTCTACGATACTATGTGGAATCAATGTATGCTTAGCTTCACATTTACTGCGGCGATTCCTAGTCTCCTCTCGGCGTGCTTTTGTTTAGATTGAGGCCGCATTATTTGTGCCCATAGCCTCTCAGCCCTTCCACACAACGATAAAAACCTCGTTTCGCAACTCTAACGTTCCAGCCCTATTTTAGTTTTTACAAATAAAAGAATATATATCAGCTTTCTTCGATTGCCACCCAACATTTGATAATTTTAATCATTGAAAGATAGTTAAGTAATAGACGTTGCTTTCGAGACACTTGGGGACAAAGATAACATTTCAGAAATTGGCAACACTTGAAAATTAACTTAAATGACGGATGAGCCTATTTGTAATACACCAATTGTTTGTTAAACGCCCGGTTTTTGCGACAGGCCTTTGAGAGGCTCCGTTAGGCTAGCTGTTCCCCAGTT